>NC_063057.1:39377767-39459846 GCF_018812025.1 Megalobrama amblycephala | reverse complement strand
AAAATTCACAAAAAAGAAAGCAATATACTTGACATACATTTTTAAATGATGAACAAGGTAAAAAAAAAAGTATATATATACAGTGGGTACGGAAATTATTCAGACCCCCTTAAATTTTTCACTCTTTGTTATATTGCAGCCATTTGCTAAAATCATTTAAGTTAATTTTTTTTCCTCATTAATGTACACACAGCACCCCATATTGACAGAAAAACACAGAATTGTTGACATTTTTGCAGATTTATTAAAAAAGAAAAACTGAAATATCACATGGTCCTAAGTATTCAGACCCTTTGCTCAGTATTTAGTAGAAGCACCCTTTTGATCTAATACAGCCATGAGTCTTTTTGGGAAAGATGCAACAAGTTTTTCACACCTGGATTTGGGGATCCTCTGCCATTCCTCCTTGCAGATCCTCTCCATCTGTCAGGTTGGATGGTAAACATTGGTGCAGACATTTTTAGGTCTCTCCAGAGATCCAATTGGGTTTAAGTCAGGGCCTGGCTGGGCCATTCAGAACAGTCACAGAGTTGTTGTGAAGCCACTCCTTCGTTATTTTAGCTGTGTGCTTAGGGTCATTGTCTTGTTGGAAGGTAAACCTTCGGCCCAGTCTGAGGTCCTGAGCACTCTGGAGAAGGTTTTCATCATTCATCTTTCCCTCGATTGCAACCAGTCGTCCTGTCCCTGCAGCTGAAAAACACCCCCACAGCATGATGCTGCCATCACCATACTTCACTGTTGGGACTGTATTGGACAGGTGATGAGCAGTGCCTGGTTTTCTCCACACATACCGCTTAGAATTAAGGCCAAAAAGTTCTATCTTGGTCTCATCAGACCAGAGAATCTTATTTCTCACCATCTTGGAGTCCTTCAGGTGTTTTTTAACAAACTCCATGCGGGATTTCGTGTGTCTTGCACTGAGGACAGGCTTCCGTCGGGCCACTCTGCCATAAAGCCCCGACTGGTGGAGGGCTGCAGTGATGGTTTATTTTCTACAACTTTCTCCCATCTCCCGACTGCATCTCTGGAGCTCAGCCACAGTGATCTTTGGGTTCTTCTTTACCTCTCTCACCAAGTCTCTTCTCCCCCGATAGCTCAGTTTGGCCGGACGGCCAGCTCTAGGAAGGGTTCTGGTCATCCCAAACATCTTCCATTTAAGGATTATGGAGGCCACTGTGCTCTTAGGAACCTTAAGTGCAGCAGAAATATTTTGTAACCTTGGCCAGATCTGTGCCTGGCCACAATTCTGTCTCTGAGCTCTTCAGGCAGTTCCCTTGACCTCATGATTCTCATTTGCTCTGACATGCACTGTGAGCTGTAAGGTCTTATATAGATAGGTGTGTGGCTTTCCTAATCAAGTCCAATCTGTATAATCAAACACAGCTGGACTGAAATGAAGGTGTAGAACCATCTCAAGGATGATCAGAAGAAATGGACAGCACCTGAGTTAAATATATGAGTGTCACAGCAAAGGGTCTGAATACTTAGGACCATGTGATATTTCAGTTTTTCTTTTTTAATAAATCTGCAAAAATGTCAACAATTCTGTGTTTTTCTGTCAATATGGGGTGCTGTATGTACATTAATGAGGAAAAAAATGAACTTAAATGATTTTAGCAAATGGCTGCAATATAACAAAGAGTGAAAAATTTAAGGGGGTCTGAATACTTTCCGTACCCACTGTATATTTCTGGTTGTTGCTGATGACAACTTGCCATAATGCAAGCATGATAACACCAAATAAAACTTTATGCTAACAAAAAATAAATATGATCTGTATTCTTCCAACATTTTTCCACACTAACACTTTTACATTTTTTTTCACCAAAATATGGCCAAAAGCATTGCAAGCTTGTGAATTTTGCAAAATGGTTTGAAAGTGTAAAACCAATCTGTATGCGTAAAAAATAAACTCTTGCAAATGTGTAAATGACTTGTTGTATGCATAGAGTAAATGCTCCTGAAATAACCCAATGTGTACAATTCAGTTTTTCTTTTAGCTGCGCTTATAGTTTTGGCAGGATTCTCTCACTGTCATAGTCACTTGATGGAGGTTGGCCACTAGAGGGCACTCCTTCCCTGACTCTCCTTCCCTCAGCCATGAACTTCAACTCCCATAATCCTTTGTCTAGACTCATCATTATTGCATTCAGCTGTAACTCATTTCATTGTTAGCTTCTGTCTATTTAAACCAGTGGGTGCGGAACGTTGATCCTGGAGGGCTACTGTCCTGCAGAGTTTAGCTCCAACCCTAATTAAACACAACTGAAGCTAATCAAGCTCAGAATCAAAGTTACAGGCAGGTGAGTTTTTTTCAGGGTTGGAGCTAAACTCTGCAGGACAATGGCCCTCCAGGATCAACATTCCCCAACCCTGATTTAAACCATGCCATGTCTGTCATTTGTCATTGAGTTTTTGTAGTTGTCACTCTGCACATCTGAGCACTCTCCCTGGTTTCTTGTTTCCGGTTTTTGGTGGATTTTGCAAATATTTAGACCCTTTGCCTGGCATATGATGTTGATTTTGGATTTCCCAATAAAACTACAATTGGAGTCTCAGAGCATTCCATGAGACTCACTAATTGGAGTTTTGCAAGCGATGGAGGGAAGGCAGGATTACCTTCTCGTAGCCAATCAAATTAGGATACCATCGACACTACATTTACTCTTACCTGATTGATTCAATAAACAAGCCAAGCGCCAAAGACATCCTGACTCTGATTTGGCTCAGCATCGTCCTCGCCACTAGAATGGTGGTTTTAATTGCACACAAATATGTTAAATCCTTTACAAATTGTATACCATAAAGTTTATTATTGGATTGGTTTGGCATTGTTAATGAAATTCTGTATCATATAATCTGCTTAGTCCATAGAGCTGATGCTATACGATATAATTAAAACGTGATACCAAATCTTTGACAGTTAAAACTTGTAATGTGTATGCTGCTAATTGTTATAATGCATCTCTTGTAAGGAACTGTTGATGAATGCTATATTGCATAGGCTCCATGCACGACTGTCTCATCGGCTCAATCGACCACCAGTTGATTTAGATTTTTTTGGAGTTTGCCTGTTCCCAGTAGCTAGTTTTTTATTTGTACTGTCAAACCAGGAGGACTCCTTTCCACGTGCTGTAATGGATGGACTCAGAGAGGTTGTACAAGTGATTTGGTGAGATCAACTCTAGACAAGAATTGTTTTATAAGAGGAACGTATTGAGGAACTGATAGCCATGTTGCAGAATTGCTAGGAGTGAGCACAAGAATCATACACTGGAGATCATTTTTGAAGTATACATTTAAACACTTATTTATTTTAATGTAACAATCATTATCTACAAGTGATATCCTTTTAAAGTGTACAAAATGTGCTTTTGAGATCTGGTCTGTTAGCTAGCAAATTAGCTTTAAATTGTCAACCCTGTTACTTTCCAGAGTAACAGGTCTTGACATGTGGGTAACAGGGATGACAGATTAGGTGTCAAACTTAGCAACGCTGATTTTAACATTTATATGTGTAAAATGCAAACATTTTAAAAGGTCATCCCAGGTGTATTATTGATGTCTATATCATTCAGTGTGGGTGGCATATGAGCATCAGTTACATTTTTAGTACTGTTAGTACACAAATCTTTTAATTCAAGTATTAACTATTCAAATATATTATATAAACTATTATAATCTTATGAACTATAAACAGATGGAGTGTGTAGCTTTTCATTTCTTAAACAACCATGTTGGAATATGTATCATGGCCATATTCCAAAATGACAATGCCAAGATTCATCAGGGTTAAAGAATGGTTCACAGAGCACAAAGAATAATTTTCACACATGAATGGGCACTTCTGAGTCCTAACTTTAAAGGATTTGTCCACTTTCAAATAAAATTTTCCTGATAATTTACTCACCCACATGTCATCCAAGATGTTCATGTCTTTCTTTCATCATGTCTTTCAAAACGATCGACCATTTTCGTAAAAAATACAACTGTATATGTTTAATAAACACATGTTCACATGAGGCTGCTAGAATGCGAAATTGTAGTGTGTAATCACTGACTGAATAACTTCCTTGCCAAAGACGGAGGAGTTGATCCAACACAGAGAGCGATCCTGTGGCAAGGCTGAAAACTTCTTGGAAGTGAGAAGAGAAATCATCGAATGAGTTAATCAGACAATCCCAGATGGCCTGTGCCCAGAGCAGTGCACGTCCTTTGAGCAGTGAGATTAGGAACGCCACTTTAGATCTTTCATTGCTGAATTTATGAGAATGCATCTCAATGTACAGTGATACTTGCAGAAGAAAACCGCTACATTCAACTGCCTCACACGAGTAGTTGGATGGAAGGGGCATGGGACTGGCAGAGGCAGATTGGTGATGTGGATCCGGAGAGAGAGCGGCTCGAAGGGCGCCCTTCGATCGGGTTCTCTGCCGCAGGAACACAACAAGGTAAGGTTGAGACCAGACAGTGAGTGAATGGGTGGAGTGCAGTATATATGGGGCTGGGGCTAATTGCTGACAGGTGGAGGGAAGCAGTAGTCAGGTGATTGTGATCTGGTGAACGTGGTGATTGATGACGGTGGTGTCTGAGTGCGAGACTGAGTTGACTCCCTGACAGTTTTTCACAGTTTTAATCCTGATGAATATAGGCATTGTCATCCTGGAATATGGCCATTTACCATTTACCTGTTAAAATAAAAACAACAACTTTTTTTTTTTTTTTGGCCGGGCAGTGTATATTTTAAGTTCTGTGAGGGGACACACTGACACAGATAAAACATATGGATGCATGGGTCTAATTACAATACCCTTAAAACATTTATAAAGCATGCTTATGCACAGATTTTATGAATCTCACGTACACACATCTGAGAAATGATCGTAAGATCAAATTTAGGATGGTTTCTGTGCAACATTTTATAAATGAGGCTCCTGATCTCACTGTCTATATGAGGATTCATTATTACACACATTTATTCTGATATGTTATTTCACTGACAGAAGTTCAGCTGTAGTATTAATGTAATAATAATGTAATGAGAATCTATCTCACTGTTATTGATTTATCATGCGCTCAAAGCATTATGGGTATAATCTCTCTACAATCTATTCTGATTCATCAACAGTTTCAATGATGATCCAGTACCAACACTAAACCCACGATAAAGCGGTTGAGTGAATGTGGTCTGGACTGTGTGGATGAGGCTTATTGTGTCTCCAGAGACGCTGTAGAAGGACAGAGTTCCTGCACTGTGATCCACATACACTCCTATTCTATTGCTGATGGGCTTTACAGGGAGTTTAGTCTCTTTGTCATTGTGTCTGAATGAGTATCTGGAGGAAGAGCAGATCAAACTCCAAGACTGATCATTACCTCCAAACACACACTCTTTACCCCGTCCCTTCCTGCTGATGCTCTTATATGACACTGAAGTGTGCACTTTATTCCCACTCCACTCAATCTCCCAGTAACAGCGTCCACACACACTCTCTACACACAACACCTGAAGATAAAAATCAAATCTGTCTGGATGATCAGGATACGGCTGGAGTGTGTCAGTGTTAGTAATCACTCTGTTCCCCTCAGACAGACGGAGGTGTTTATTCACTGTGTTCAGATCCAAAGAGAGCTGATGGGAATCTGATGGAGATAAAACACATTAGTCAGATATCCAGTCTGATAAATCATCTGTCTGATATCCTGTGCAAATCATCATGTTGAGCTTTCTTTAAATTTCTATCTTTTGCCCCAAAGGTTAAAAAGACTCGTTACAAAATCCTGTTTAGGATAAATCCATAGTGGAATTTTTACAGAAGAGTTTTAAGTTTCTTACTTTCATAAAACTCATGAAAAGCTTTTTTACTACCACAAATTATCTGTTTTAATGCCACATAACAGATCATTATCATTAGTTTCCCCCCAAACAAAAGAAAAAAGAAAAAGAGCCAAGAATAGAAATTATATTTATGAGTGTTAAAGCTTGGGTAAACCATATTTCAAAAACACTATTAGCTAGTTAGTCAGGCCGACACCAACAACAAACATGTAACCAATCAGCATTAGGGGGTGTATGACGATTGAGGAGACGGGAAATTGTCTTTTGCAATTACAAGTTTCGTCTTATAAATCTTTCACCCATAACAAACATTTCCCAAGAACACCTCAACACCCCACTCTTGAAGATATTGCTTCCAGCGCCACTCAATGTTCTCCAAATGCCCCTGTTGAAAAAGCGCTAATTTACATGATCAACTATATGTTTTCTTTCTCCTTCTACAGGAAGAACATGAACACACTCAGTGATTTTCTCCGTTTTCTTAGTGACTTACATTGTAGGAAGTCGTTCCTGGTTCTGGGAACAATGCTGGTGAAAGTGACTGTGGAAATCAACAGACATGAAGAGTGTGATTATCATGTCAAGAGAAAATGATCCCTGCATCCGTTTCTAAGACATTTCTAATATGATCTTCTGCATGATATGAGATGATGGAGGATCATTTCTGAGAGCAGATGAATCTCCAGGACTTTACCTCTGTCACAGATCTTCTTCAGCTCCTCTTTGCAGAAATCCTCCAGTTTGTCTCTCAGCTGAAGGACAGATTCTCTCACGACATCAAAACCGGAGAGAGAACTGATGGGATCGTCATTCACGTCTGTAGATTCAGGAGGAGCTGAGAGAGACTGGAAACTCTACAGAAAACAGAAATCAAAGCTCATCACCTCCACACTTCAGCCAATAACCTGCACTACTGTCAGATTTGAGCAGCTCTTGTTGATCTTTAGTAACTCTCCTCAATCCAGCACTTTCACAGCATCAGATTCATTCTTCTCATATTCATTATATCATGTTAAGAGCTATAAGTTTGCCACTTGCATTATATGTAATCTTGGATGATCAAATCACTTGGATGATCAAACATCCATCAATAACAAAAATGTTAATTTTTAATCAAGTGCATCAATGGCGTCACATGGCAGGGTTGAGTAGATTTGATCAGGAAAAGCAGTCCAAAGGCAACGAGTAGTTTGACCTTCTTTGACTTAGCAGCTCTGGATTAGTGGCTATGAAATTCACAGGGACTCACAATCCTAAGGTCAGGTTTTGTAGTGTAAATATGCAGAAGCATTGCTAATATACAGACTTCCTGTTTGAGGGCTTCACTACCAAATTCATACATTATGGCAAATAGATTATTTTATAATAGTTTCATTCATTTATAGGGAATTTTGAAAGAGTCACTTATTTTATGACCGAACAAATGAATCATCCAGCATTAATTTCAACGGGCCATAATTATCAGCTCTGTAGCAGATATGAATATCCAAACTATAGTGAAAACAATATTTATTAGCGAGGTAACTTTTTTTTTAAGTTTCAGACATTAAATTCGTAAGCACATAACACAAGACACTCCTCCTTAAAAATATAAATGAGACTTTGATTATTCTGACACATAGGATCTAACACAAACACGCATGCATACACAGTCTCACACACACATTCACACGAGTTGCAGAAAGAAGGAAAGAATGAGTTTTAAGAGAGTGAAATGATCAATATATGCAATTTATAAGACCTGATCTGAATGAACAATCAATCATAAGTTTAACCCTTCTATCGTTTCTTAGGTGGTTTTTTAGATTTTATATCAATGCACCAGTTCAGCTACTGGAGATATATACTTTAGTTCAACGTTTGTCTTTAAATAAGGATTCCCTTTGTCAGCTTCTTTGGCTTGGAGAAGGGGGTTTCCCAGGTTTTTTAGTTGCTGAAGATCTGTTTGTGTCTTGATTGATGTTTCCTTGGGAAGGCCAATCACATGGGTGTGCTGGCAGATGAATGGAGTCTCCCTCATGGCTGAAGTTTGAAGTTTTGAGGTGGGTAAAGACTGTAGAGTTGGTGAATAAACTTTGCGGCAAAACTCAACTTAGAACACGAGACTCTCAACAGTGAGATTAGAGTAGTTAGATGGCTTGAATGAAGCAGTTTGTTATTAACCCATTTACATCTCCCAAATCTGATTGGCCTCGATCTTCTATTCTGTCTCAGTCTGATTCTTTGTTCGAGTCCTGAATTTTTAAAGTTTTTGAGGTGTTTGTCCAACCTCTTTGAGGAGTTCTGACCAATTAGGTATCGTCTTTGTTTCATAGGTGGCTTTTCTCCTCTTCTCACTATAAATTATGTTATCACCTGGTCTCTTAACTTTCCTGATCTTATCAGAGAATACAGAGAGTACAGTTTAGACATCATTTCTATAAAGTAATACATTTTACACAGATTACATTCATGCCATCCTTTGAATTATTAGAAATCAGTCACGCACATAGTAATCAACACGCTCTTCCAATCAAGCATTTGAAAGTTATAATAATTACATGAATTGTGAGTAATCTAAGCATAACTGGCCACATGTATAGGTTGCAAACATGATATAGAATTGCAGTTGAACGATGCTTGATTAAAATTCCATCTGTGGGGTTTCCTGTGGATTTCAACTCTGTGTCACTCAGAAGTCGTCTGTTTTGTATATATGTTTCGGGATCAAACAACCTCTGGCGTTATCTTGTTGGGGCTCAAGCTGTGAGTCACAATGTGTTGACTTTTCGACCATTAGTCTTGGGTTTACTGCCCAAAGTTGATAATGTTCTTTCTTAGCTAGGAAGCATGCATTGCCATAAAGTACTTAGCAGGGGTTTCTAGACTGAATGGCACCCCAAATTAAAGATCACGGCGGGTCAGGAGTCTCGGGCGGCCGTGATGGGTCAGGGGCCGTGGGCAGCCATGCGGGTCAGGAGTCTCGGGTGGCCTTGACGGGTCAGGAGTCTCGGGCGGCCTTGACGGGTCAGGGTCCGTGGACGGCCATGGCGGGTCAGGAGTCTCGGGCGGCTGTGACGGGTCAGGAGTCTCGGGCGGCTGTGACGGGTCAGGAGTCTCAGGCGGCTGTGACGGGTCAGGGGGCGTCTTCTGTTATGACGTGTGCTGTAGAGACGAGGTGAGTACAGAAATCCACAATAATAAGGGCTTTATTTACACGAAGGAACAGATAAACAACATCACATGCATAAGCTAAACAATAGAAATGACAAAGGAGTGCAGGGAGTGAGTCCAACTTAAAGGGAGTGCTGACAAAGACAACAGGTGCAGGGAATCCAGGAAAATGGCAGGAAGACTGATGAGGGAAGTGAGATCAGGTGTGCAGACAAGGAGGATCATGGGAACTGGAGTCCGGGAAGGCGTGACTGTGACAGCGTGTTCCCTTTGTGGCATAGTTACAGGAGGAAATCTCTTCGGTGCTGATTTGCTGGAGGTTGTTGCTGTTGTATTCTGAGGGACAGCACTTGATGGTGAATAGAAGTTTCCTTTGCTGGAGGGAAGCCTCGTGGGTCGGTTGGTGGGTTATGCGTTGCTGTGCAAGTTGTGTCTCAATGAGTTGCTGGAAGCAAAGGACTTTGAGAGGATTTTCTTCGCCGAAGTTCAACGAGGGATCATACAGAGTAGTTGATGAGTGTAGGGACTCGTTCGACAGACGTTACCAAATGGCTATCAGCCAGAGGCATGATTGAACAAAGCTTCGTTTGGTCCAAAAGACCCATTTCCTGACAGGAAAAACCTAGCCTAACAGAAGTGATGACACGACTTCTTTTAACAAAGGACTCTGTCTAAAGGACTTCTTAGCTCATCAGCAATAAACTAATCAGAACCCATCACGTGGATCTGATCACATTAAATCTATTGATTCTCTCACAAAACCCTCTTGTATTATCGGACGGAACAGGAAAAGACCCATCAACGGATTTAAAGACGAATCTGTCCTATCAATACCTCCCTTGTGTGAGCAATCCATCCTGACCCGGTCACTCGTGACTCCGGTCAAAGTTTAAACTATGCTTAAGGACTCAATCTTGAATCTCAAAAGGGACAATTGTCGATTACTTAAAGTATTAACTATATCCAGAATAACATTTGCTATGATGTGATTACTAACACGTTGGAGTCAATGCCGTTAAATGTTGGTATCCCTGTATGCATCTTCTTTCTCTTATAATCATTGTTTTTAACTAGGTCAGTCTAGTAATATGTGTGGAAGAAGTGTGTCATGTTTGAGCTCTAAATACAGAGTTTATTATTTTCTGTAATTCTGTGTGAATGAAACATTTAAATTCAGTATCAGGAAGATATTAAGAAACGTTATAATGTTGCTAATAAAACAGGAGAATGTTCTGCAGATATCACGCGATGTGATCAATAGACAATAGACGAGGCGTGCCTAATCTCCGTAGCAACGTCTCATTGGAGGATCGCTCCTTTAAAACTATGCTGTCCAAACAAGCTAGTGTCAGAAGCTGGAAGTCAGAAGTCAGAAGTCGGTCAGAAAAGGTCAGAAATCGGTCAGAAGCCGGACTGAAGCACAGTCGTTGAAGCCCGGTAGCCGAAACACCGCTACTTTGACCACGGCGGAAAAGTCGCATGGGTCATTGATAACTGATTGACCGGGGCTGATTTTCCATCTAACACCCGACTTCAACCACAAGCTGCGCCGCTGATCAGTCGACAGCCGTCACATCCAGACTCCGCAACCCTCTGTGAAATATCTGACCAAAGTCTCCCCAGGAAGAGAGCCACTCAAGCCAGACGCTCAGAACAGCGCGTTGCACCAGGCAACAGCATCTTTCAAAGCTTCCGCGCAACCCACAGGGCTTTCCCGAGAAGACGTCACCTGAAAGACAGCCAATCCAGAACGGGATTCCGCTGTACACTAGTCACGGAACAACCCGATTACCTCAGCTGTCACAGCAAACGCAGGTACAAGCAAACTTCTCTCTCTCTTGCTGGAAACTGGTGAAACTCCTTTAAACCTAAAGAATCAAGCCAAAGCTCTGCTTTTGTGATTTTCCTCAGGTTATGAGTTAAGTTAGCACTGAACTTGGGACTTTTCACGACTCATATCAACTCCGCGAATGTGTGTGCATGTATGTATGTATGTGTGTGTGTGTGTGTGTTTAGCCTTAGTTTCCTGTAATCATTAGAAGTAGTCAATAAATCTTGTTTTGATTTTCACATATACAAGTTTCTTGTGCTGTGTGTCAAATTACTGCCTTAAACGTAAAAGATCAAGTTACCTCTTGCTTATAATATAATAATTACAATAATAACAATAATCATAATAAAATATTGTTACTGTTGGCCGCAGAATAATATTTTATCCAGAATTGGTAAAATACTCTAACCTCAATTTTCGCTGGACGAATAATTGATGAAGTGTTAAATATTAATTCTGAATCATTTACAGGGAATCATTTACAGTTGATTCAATTCTTATTCCCTGTAACAATTAAATTGAGCTAATAAATAGGCTAAGTCCTTACATGAGTTTTGAGTGAGCTCTTGAAGAGGTATAACATGTAGCATCTGGACGGCATCAAGATCATCAAACCAGCATTGGATTTAAGAAAGCTTTTAGCCTCTTGAACCCTTCGTGTAATTCTTGAATTGCTCCGACATGTCTGGGCCAAATATCCCTCTTTGTCACCTTTACTACTTCAGAGATCCTAAGCAGAAATCCTCCCTTATCCTCATGGCACTTAAAACAACTTCAAAGAGCACCTAGTTCACCCCATGGTGAGAGAAGGGCAATGTGGCCACACACTGGACAAAACCCCCAGATGATCGCCAATACACACACACACACATAGAGAAACTCCCTGAATTTAACTCATAAGTTAACCATTCCAGAATATATATGATGTATTCCTTTTGTGTATGCATGTCTCCCTATTATAAGCATAAGTTACAACTTTTAATTGTGTTAGTTACTCTAAATGTTTATATTCAAGTTTAAGGATGTATCTCTGAGTTAATGTATTGCCACTATGCAGTATTTGGTCTTGTTTTAGTCCTCTCCGAATGTTTTAATTAACAATGTATGTTACGTTACTAGGGGTGTAACAATATGCTCAGGTCACGATACGGTACGTATCGCGATACTGAGTTCACGATACGATACGTATCACGATATTTTGAACAAAATGAAACTGAAATTCAAATTAGATTTTTTTTTAAAAACATTAACAAATTTCAATAATTTTCCTTGTTGTACATACAAGATCACATTTCAAGGTTTAATAAAAGCCTTCTGTATTCAAAATAACAGCTGAACAGTCTGTCACTGAAAATTTTTTTTTTTAAATTTAACATGAACTTAGAATTATGAATAGGGGCCGTTCACATATCGCGTCTAAAAACGCGTGGAAGGCGCGGCCGCACCGCTTCTCCTTCTTTCCAAAGCGCTTGCGCTCCCGTGGTGTCATCGTTGCTATGCAACCATGAACTGAGCTCTCCAAGAGGATCAGGAAGTTTCAGCAAAGGATAAAATTATTTCTAGCCCTTGCATTACCTTTACAACTATAAAGGTATATATTTATGGAGATGAGATGTAAAAACCACCATGTACAGCTGTTCGGCTGAGATTTTGATGTTTTGTTACGGAAAGGCCATAGCTGATCGGTTGGTTCTTCTCTTGCGGTGCGCTTGCGGCATTCTGAAAAGTTGATAATTTTTCATCTCGATGCGCCTGGAAAAAGCACCGCATGCGCGTCGCGACTGCATTGCTTCCATTATGAGTGCGCTTGCCGTGTGACTACATTTGAAATAACTGACTTGCACGCGGAAAAGACGCAATATGTGAACGGCCCACAGAACTTCTTAAAGCAAAGCATCGCAAGCATCTTTTGCTTTTCTGTGAGCACAGCTTGCTGTGGCACTGCGGTAAAAGAAAGCCACGACTTTTCTCACGCGACCAAGCAAGAGACTGACGCAAGAAATGTTTAAACCTGCTTGCAAGATTCGATGTGTGCACGAAACACTTACTGAACTAGAGAGCTGATTGAGACACACCCTTAATATGCGGTGACAACCGGCTTCTCTCACTGCCACCTCCACGTTGCAGAGTAGGTCACGTCAGCAGCTCAACCAATAAGAATAGACTGCCGTCATATCGTAAAAGTATCGCCATCACTCTACGATGCATATCGTAACATTTTTGCATCGCGAAATATCGTACTGCGATATATCGTTACACCCCTATACGTTACTGTAAAATGCATTACTCTATTTTTAAAACCTTTTGGAAGAAAACTTACTCAGATCTGACACTTCATAAATTATGCAAATTAAGTCATAAGGATTTTTCCTAAGGCAAAAAGCAAAGCTAAACTGCATGACATGTGTTTTTACCCCATTCTGTCAGATCCACCCTTTTGAGTGTTTCCACCAGTCAGATGTGGTTTTGGGTGGGTCCTATGCCCAACTCTCCTGTTCTTACATATAATTAGCATAATGTCCACATGGTCCTTTGTGCCCAAACTTTTTAGAGTTTTGGGTCAGCACTTTAAGAAATCAACTTTCAGTTTCAGTCGTGCATCCTACAGAAATCTACTTTGCAACAAAATACTGGAAATCATTCATCCTTCACACAGATACCAAAAAGCATACTTCCTATAATTGAGGTAGACTTTAATAAGAATTTACCTGTAATAAATGTTTAAAAACACAGAAAGAACTCCATAGGTTATATAAAACACACAATATATTAGGATATATATATATATATATATATATATATATATATATATATATATATATATATATATACGCAACATACTGGTGATTAATTCATATTATTGGTAGTATTTCTGAGACTGTTTCTGTTTAAAACAAAAAGAGTGAATTCATTGTCTCCCAGGGAAACTCTGGAATGTCTTTGAAATTCATAGTCAAGAGAGAGGGGGGTGTCCTGTGATTGATTCTGTGGGGGCCTGCTGTGATTTGCACCTTGAGATGTGTCCGGAAGCTTCAGTTTCCTGATAAGAGTACACATCTGCTCTTAAGTTTGTGGAACAAAAGGGTCTCCTCAGTCGATTGGCACTGTTACTACAATCGATGAGTTTAAAATTACATAGGCATGGGGAAGCCGTCTCCTTTCAGCAATGTAGCTCCATGGGCTATGTTTTATAGCTCAATACGGGTTCACTGGCAAGTGGAGTTGTGTTCATTTGGTGGGCTTCGTTCATGGGATAATCTTACACTGAATAATGTCTCTATTTCTAGAGCCCAAATCAAATATGGTGACACATTTTTGGGTGAACTATTCCTTTAACACTAGAACCGCCGGGGGTCGCTGTATACCTAAAACCGCCATGCGGGTAAATTTTACCCACGCACATTAGACCCATTTTTATATAGCTAAATAACATATTATTTCACTGTATTATGTCACTGTCTTCACAAAGAAGTGTCTAGAGTCATGAAATGATTGTGTTTTGTCATCAACTATATTTTTGTCCTGTTGTTTTATGTTCAAGGCTTTTTTTATGCAGGCTACACTGATCACTTTTCATAACGGTCAAGCTAAACAAGTCTGCACTGACAACGAGAATTAGAAGGAAGTAAATACATATTTGGGTGGTGTAATATTATAATTAATCATATATTAAGATAACCCATGTTATTTATATTACTAAAATAGCCTATAGACAATAATGAACAATAATAATTCACCACACTGCATAGGATGTAGGCTATGATGCGATGACAAATTCAAGCGCGCAGCTTCACCTTAATTATTTATATCCAAAGTTTATGGACGCTGTCTCTCTGTAACTATTAGCAATCCTGTCCTGAAGAACAGACTCAGTCTAATTTTTCTCGGAGGCTCTGGATCGCTGTCAGATGAGCCGTCAGATGCTGAGCCGACCCAGGACGCATCACTGATCTCACCACCATCAGACTCTCCTTCATTCATGGCAGTTAGGGCTTCTACCTCTTCGGCATCCATAAATTGCTGACTTTTACTCATTGTGACTTTATTTATGAAATACCGCTAATTCAGTGAGTGAAAGGCGTTGCCTAGCAATGTACAATGTTTAAACATAAGGGGACGCGAAAATGACAGCGCGAAAATACAGGCATTATATAGCGGGTAAATTTGACCCACGCGGCGCTTATAGGTATAAATGCCCCGTTTTTTGATCTGGTTTTATCTAAACAATTTTTAACACCAAGGGATTGTAAATTACACAATTTTAGTAAAAGTCAATGAGTGGGAGACTTGAATGTTTTATTGAAAACCTGTTATGTACATTTGAAAAACAGCCACGGGTAAAATTTACCCCGTGGCGGTTCTAGTGTTAAGAGCTCGATTGTATAATTGTGCTATTGGTTCAGTAATTTCCTTAGTGGTAAGAGACCAGATTAGAAGACAATAGGACATTGTTGAAAACACAACTGCATGTAGATAAGTTTCAGAAACAGAAAAAAAAGATATGATCTAATCTTGTTATACACAAAGTTTCTGATTCAGTTTTTTTGTTAAATTAGAAGTGTGATCCCGGTATGTAAGATGTGTATCAAGTAACACACCAAGATATTTATAAGTCTTTGTAGTGACAAGATCTTGATTTGCAAAGGTAATAGAATCAGCATAAGAAAAACTTTTTCAAGTTGAATGAAAGTACATACATTCAGTTTTTTTTTTTACATTGATGGTCAGGTGGTTCTTTTTCAATCAATCATGTAAGCACTGAAGATCAAATGTTTCTGGGTGTGAATTACAGTGTAAAACATGCAATTTCCTGTTGTCAGCAGTTGGCGCTTTGACTAACTGAATATTGGCATATAGATATCTTCAGGGCAGAATTCTTATCACATATGTGAAGTTTGGGGCAGATCAGACATTGTATGCCTGACTTACATCATCTTCCTCTTTCATGGCAAAACATCAGAATTTGTCCAGCCGCCACGGACACGTCCTTCAACAAAAACTCTTTCTTCGCAATTTAACTTCACTAAGGCCTCAAGATTAGACTGACCATATATGATGTGGTTCTGTTTAAATCTCTAGGAGGAGTTAATCACAGTGTAAAACATGTAATTTCCTGTTACTCACAGGTGGTGCTATGACTGTAACTGAATATTGTCATATTATACTGTCATACTTCTACAAGAAGTATTGTCATGTCTTCAGGCCAGGACTCTAATAAAACGTGAAGTTTGGGGCAGATCCGACATTGTATGCCTGAGTTACAACAACTTCCTGTTTCATGGTGAAACATCGAAATTTGTCAGACACGTCCTTCAATGAAAACTCAAGATCTTTGCTATTTACATCGCAAAGGCATATAGATTAGACTGACCAAATATGCCATTGATCTGATTAAAGCTCTAGGAGGAGTTTGTTAAAGTACAACGTCTAGAAATGGCAAAAATTGCACAAATTTTGCAAAGTTAATTCAAAATATCAGACTTCCTGTTGGTTTTCAGATTTTGCTCCAAGAGACTTTTTCTGTAGGTATTGGGCTGTTAGATGTGTTGATTGAATTTCATACTCGTGCGTGAAACATAGCATCAGGGGCACTTTGTTGAAATTTTGTAGGTGGCGCTATTGAGCCATTTTGCCCAATCATGCCCAAATTTACAACCTATATCACACCACACCACTTCAGACACATCTGCAAGGTTTCATGAGTTTTCGAGCATGTTTAGACTCTCAAAAATGTGATTCCCCTTTCATAGCGAAACATCAGACTTTGTCAGTTGCCACGGACACACCCTTCAATGAAAACTCAAGATCCTTGCAATTTAACATCGCGAAGGCCTTAAGATTAGACTGACCATATATGATGTGCTTCTGGTTAAATCTCTATGAGAAGTTAATCACAGTGTAAAACATCATTTCCTGTTACCCACAGGTGGTGCTATGACTGTAACTGAATATTGGCATGTCTTCAGGCTAGGACTCTAATAGAGCATGTGAAGTTTGGAGCTGATCGGACATTGTATGCCCGAGTTACAACAGCTTCCCGTTTCATGGCGAAACAACGAAATTTGTCAGGCCACCACAGACAAGGCCTGAACATCACAGGAACTCCCGGGAGCAGAACAACTGGGGGAAATGCATACAAACGCAGCTTCGGCCACGTCTGTACCATGGCATCCAGTCAAAGTGGACAGTGCGTCGTATCCTGAGATGCAAACAGATCCACTTCCGCTTGGCCATAAATCTCCCATATGAGCTTCACCACCTCATTCCCCTTGGCCTCAGCTCCTGCCTCGACAGGATATCTACTCCTATATTCTGGGTCCCCAGAATCTAGCTTGCTCTCAAGGAGAGCATCTTCCCCAGGGATCACAGGAGGATCTGGTGCACAAGTTTGCATAGTGGACGCGACCGCAGTCCCCCCTGTTGATTTATATAAGAGACCACCGATGTATTGTCTGTCTTGACAAGCACATGATGGCCCCTCAGGTCTGAGAAGGAAGATCTTCAACGCATTGAAGACTGACATCATCTCCAGGCAATTTATGTGCCAAGAGAGCTGATGACTCCTCCAAAGAACCTGAGCTGAGCGGTCCATTACCGCTCCCCAGCCTGTGAGAGAAGCGTCCGTCGTTAGAGTAACACGATGACACTGAGCTCCTAACACCGGCTCCTGTCCCAGGGCCCTATTTTTCTTCCATATGATCAAGGCGTGGCCGCATGATCTTGATCATATGAAGTGGGTTCCCCCTTGGGGAAAACTCTTTGGTCCTGAGCCACCACTGTAAGGGTCTCATGTACAGCAGGCCAAAAGGTATCACGTTGGCCGCTGCTGCCATCTGACCCAACAGTCTCTGAAACGATTTTACAGTGCGTGACTGGCCTAGCTTCAATTATTTTATGGCTGATAGAATAGCAGTGATGCGAACGGGTGAGAGACATGCCCGCATTGTCACTGAATCCCATACGACACCAAGAAAAGTGGTCCACTGTTGTGGAGTAAGCACACTTTTCTTGAAATTCAGTCTCAACCCCAATTTCTGAATTTGAGCGAGAACGACATCTCGATGCCAAACCACCATCTCCTCTGACTGTGCTAATATTAACCAGTCATCGATATATTTCAGAATGCATATACCCTGCAGCCTGAGTGGGGCCAGTGCCACATCTATGCATTTCGTGAATGTGCGGGGTGAAAGAGCTAGGTCGAACGGAAGAACCTAAAATTGGTACGCTTCGCCCCCGAAAGCGAACCTCAGGAATTTCCTGTGCTGTGGAAGGATGGAGACATGGAAGTATGCATCCTTTAGATCTATTGTGACAAACCAATCCTCGGATTTGATTTGAGTCATGATCTGAATTATGGTCAACATCTTGAACTTTAGCTTTCGTACTGCTCGATTCTGATGACGTAGATCTAAAATAGTGCGCAACCCCCCATCCTTTTTTGGAACCAAGAAGTACCGGCTGTAAAACCCTGACTCTCTGTCGGCAACCGGAGCCCTTCCTATAGCCTCCTTCACTAACAAGGTCTTTACTTCTTGCTCCAACACCAGAGCCTGCTCTGGAAGTACTGTTGTCGGCAGCACTCCCTTGTATAGAGGTGGGCGGCACCAAAACTGGATTTTGTAACCTTTCTCTATAATTTGCAGGACCCAACGTGAGATATTTGGAAGATATTTCCACTCTGCCAGAAAATCTACTAAGGGAACCAGCCTCTCAAGGCTGGCCTCTGATGTATTGACAGCACATATTTGATGTAAATTTATCCACCTCAGAGGATGTGAATGTGACGCAGCGTCATGTTTGTCTTTTGAGTTTTGCATCACTAATTTGCTGGGAACTGCTATGATCCGAAGCACCAAGGGTGGCGGGGATGGCAGAACGGCCCCCTGAGGGCCACGAGGTGGGACGGACACCGTATACTGAGGTGAACACCGCTCCACCTTGTGTGGGGCTGCCCTCAGAAGTCCGACACCACTGGCGTCACGACTTCTTCTGCCCAGCCTTCTTTGCCTGAAGCAAGAACCTCAGGTCCATCTTCGGTTTGGAAGGCTTGAGCTGAGAGTGCCGTCCCGGCCCACCGTGTCTTTGAGGTGGAGCACGAGAGGCAATGCTCTCTTTCTGCTGCACTCTGTATGAGGAGCTGTACGGCTGGGGTTGCTCACGCCCAGCAACCCCAGAGGATGGATGGCGGTGTGGGAGATATTTTTTGAACACCTCTGCTTGCTTCTTGGCTTCCTGAAACCTGTCATCGACCAATGTCAGCCAGATGGTGCAAGCGGGACGTCGAGGATAAAGGCCCTGTCCTTGTCTTTTAAATCGGACAGATTGAGCCACAAGTGCCTCTCTGTTGCCATGAGAGACAAATCTGTGGCTCGTTTGTGAACTGCGTCTGGGCCAATCCCCTCACCGCCATCCAAATCCTTCAGGAGGTAGGCTTGGTATGCTTGCAAGATAGCCATCATCACCAGCCTGACCTGAGCCCGGGGACAGATAGCTCACAAGCGTCTGTTCAGCCCGAGGCATCGCCCCATAGCTATACTCTTTCAACCCTCTTATATCTGAATAATGCTTGACGCAAGGGCTGAAAATCTCGCTACGTTCAAGGAAGGCCCCTCGGTGGAGGTGATTTATTAGATGATAGGAAACGCTCGTTTAATTTGCTTTTGGGATGAGCATCCTGTTTCTCGGCTGGCCATTCAATATTCAGCTTAGACACAGCAAGAGTTAAAACCTCCACCAGCTCCTCATACTCTGAGGAAAGAGATGGCGAGTCATCTTCCCCCAAATCGATGCTCAACACATCCACCTCCTCAGAGCTGGAGTGCTGAAGCGATGAGCCCTCTCCCTGGGCGGAAGAAGCTGCTGGGCGGGCTTCCGACACCAGAGAGGGCGATAGATCTGGCAGGTGAAGGCTGAGAAATATATAATATATTGAGCTGCACAATATCGGGACAGAAAACAATAAATAGACAGAGACAGTTCGACACAGAGCGCTTTGCTGAGGCAGAAAAGCTGAAGCCGGTCTCACCGGATGTGTATTTATCCTTTCCTGGTCATGACGTCACTCGCTCGTGACGTTCACTCTTGCCATTGGACTAGTTGACAGATGTGCATCAGACGTAATCACACTGGGGGCGTTCCCAAAGCGACCTATCAGACGCAGCACGAATTCTATGGTACGGGAATGTAATTAAATTGAATGTGGAGTATTTTAACTGTGACAAGATGATTGACAGGGCAGTATAAACAGTGACAGGATGCATGTAATTAAGTGACAGAGCTCTCCATTAAAGACGCAATTATGACAAAGTAATATGTCCCAAAACTTGCCAATTCTTCTGCTACACAGTAAAAAGTATGTACTTTACAAAAAGAGTTCATACTTTTAGTATGAACTCTACTAAAAAGTTCATACCTGTTTCTCTGTCCTCTGTGCTGCAGTTGATACAGTGTTGTGGTTTTTATGTTCATCCATCGTACACAGCACACATATACACTTCTGATCAGTGCGGCAGAAAACCTCAAGGATCTTGTCGTGTTTTGGGCAGATCATCTCCTGCAGTCGTCCAGTGGCTTCAGTCAGATTGTGTCTCTTTCCTTTAAACAAACTCTCATGTTGTTCAAGGTGATTCTGACAGTAAGAGCTCAGACACACCAGACAGGACTTGACAGCTTTGTGTTTTCTTCCAGTACAGACGTCACACTGCACATCTCCAGCTCCAGTGTAACATTCAACAGGAAGTTTAGTCTTCTTCTGTTTCTCCACCATTTCAGCCAGAATGGTGTTTTTAGCTAAAGCAGGTCTTGGACTGAAGGTCTGTCTGCACTGAGGGCAGCTGTAGACTCTCATCTCATCCTCCTGATCCCAGAAGCCTGTAATACAGATCTTACAGTAACTGTGTCCACAGGGAATGGCCACTGGATCAGGATGAGTTCATGTGTTCAGTGTGTCTGGATCTCCTGAAGGATCCACTGAAATTCTGGCTTTACTGCATGAAGAGAGAGACACAAACGCACAAAAGCTCAACTACACTTCGGTTTCAGTTTCTCTGAACTCATGTTATTCCTTTTTCCTGGTTCTGTGTTTGTGTGATGCGTGGGACTGAAAACTGTGTCCAGAATTACAGTTCCTTAAAGTCACCATGAAATCAAATTTGCCAAATTTTGTTTTTTATTGAATATCACAGTATTTATTATAAATGATTTATCCATGCACATCATTTTGTTAAATTCATGTGCGCTTGTAATCTTGAATCAAAATAACTTCCCCTCCCTCTTGCAGCAACATCTCTCTGATGATGTGAGGGCGGGGCAACCTGTCACTCACATGAGATCCACCAAAAGCAAACCACAACCATCCAATCAATTCCTGATGGACAAAATAAAGCCCTGTCCTACATTTGTTCTTGTTCCAGAAGCTGTTTCACTCAGATATACATCACAACAGCAAAGAAATTACTATTGTTATTCATATATTATACTGACATTAATACCTTATGATGTTTTCACTTAGTGCATCATAAAATATTTAGTGTTTTCAATGATAAATAGGAATCATTTTTGCTGGGAGTCATTTCTTGAGATGGATGGAAATGTTTTTACACATTTTTTTGTTGTATCGGATTATCATCTGTGATACATCAGAAAACTTACAGTGAAAGCAATATACTTGACATACATTTTTATGTGTTGAACAAGGGAAAAAATATGATTATTTCTGTTTGTTGTTGACCCCAAAAACCAATTTAAATAAAATTTAATAACTTGTTTTAAATCAAATCATTTGGGCACCACACAGGAGTAGGCCAGTCAAAGTAAACCCAGGATAGCATAAAATAACCACCTGTTACATACAATAAAATCGAAAATGTTCAGAGAGTCTGACTTTTTCTTTCTATCAACACTTTAGTGGACATAAAAGGGTCTGAACAATAAACTCAACTCAAACTCAAATAACAGTCAAAAGTTAATTTGATCAATACCAAAAAAACAACAACCCACCAAAGAAAAAAGATTAAAGAAAAATACAATCTTTGAACCACAATTTCAGTCCTATGAAGATAAAATGACTAATAGTTTGTAAGCATAAATTAGATATGCATGTGCAAGAAGAAGCTTTGCAAAGGTGTAAATTGCCTTTCAAGTGTAAGAAAAAGACTGACAGCATTGTACTCCCATTTTTCCCCCTTTTTCCCCACACATGCTTACACTTTTGAAATTCTACATTGAATCTTATTGGGTGAGAGTAAATTACACCTGGAATTCCTTGACAATTTTTCATAGAATTAGCTCAGAATGGGGTGCTTGGATGATATGTAGGCTAAATATAAATAACCTAGTCTAACTGGTTGACTATGAGTCTAACTCATATTATAGGTCAAATTCCTCTGAACGATTTATCTAAACAAACAAAATATTTATATCTTAGAGTTAATGTGGTCATACATTTTGTGTTGAAATATATGTAAAAAATATATATTCTGATTTAAGACTATGTAGATCAGAGTCAGATCATCATTCCCTAAATACTTAAAATGAGGGGACTAAATATACAACCATAGCAAATGTCTCATATTTGTAGTATTCTCATAGAATTGTATTCTATAGATTTAATGCACTTGCAGACAATGTAGTGACCTGCAACTCTCAAATAACTGTATATTCATTGTTACAGAAGAGAGGTTAAATATTAAATATAGCTAATATGAAGTGGAGTTTTCATAAATAAAATAAAATAAAAAATTTTGAAAATATATACATTTTTATAAATAAATTCAGACCTGGAAACAAATGCTAGAGGAAAAAAAAAAAAAAAACTCCCAATAAATGTCCAAACAGATATTCAGTGCACATCATCATCAGGTTCATTGGGTTACTTTTGCGGTATTGTAGAAACATGACATACAAAAAAACAGGTTATAGACCCATATGTATACAAGATTGCAATCTCAATTAAAACTCATATGCGACCCTATTCATAAATGATAGCGATTCCGCTATATATATTAAATTATGATCAAACCGGAATAGCCAATTTAAACTTTTGCACTGCCACTGCCAAACAGAGCAGTGGTAAGCAATATGTCTGAAACCGCTTCACAAACAGCAGTAACAAAAGTATTATAATAAAAGTTCATAGTCCAGATATAAACACTGATGTTGTGGCAGCTGCGATCAAAATGAGTAATTGAAACTAATGTTATGCTTCAAATAAAGATTGTATCTATTACATAATTACATCAGTAGGTAGTGACTAGCAACTGTTAGAATGTAATTGAGTAATTAATTTCAACAATTCATTTCTTTAAAACAACAAATTCATTTAAATGAATATTTTTTTAAAATATAGGCCTATATGCATTTATAATATTTTAGATATTTATAAAAAATCAAGCGGCAACCTCCCCCTTTCTCTCGTGAAGCCAATACGGAAGTAACTTAAACTGCGATTCATCGACTGGCCGCTAGGGACAGGCTCCAAAAGAGAGCAGAATCTCATAGAGTCCCATGTTAAATTGGCCAAGTTTATAGCAGAAAAAACATGTTTACAAGTTGGTTCAAATTGTGGTTTTGGTCTATACTGCTATTTTTGCCCTTCATGACAACTCTGAGGGGGGTGAATTTTTTTATAACTTATCCGTTTAAATTATATTAAGCCTTAAAGTTCTGCATAATTAAGGGCGTGGTCACTTGAGTGACAGGTATATTGCGCTGCTGTCTGAGCCGTCATGTTACCTCAGCTGCCGCTGAATTTGGCATCTCAGCCGTTTTTGTGCTTTTTTTCTCGATTATTTTATACAATTATAAAATATGGCTTGCTGCATAATATTCGAGACTGATGTGTGTCTGTGTAGATGTGCATGCATGGGGAAGAGACACACGTTGTTGGATCGTGGCATTGGCTGAAAGTTTTGGTTGTGAGATTTACTACAATGACAATGGCAGGAGGATATACAACTCTGACAACACTGCTTGGATATTATAACTAAAACTGCTGCACTATTTTGAAAAAATATATACTTTGGACACAGGCTCATTTGTTTGTTAGATACGATCGTATACAGCTTTACAACATAAAGGCTGTTCAGATTGCATCCCTTCTTGAAGAACGATGAGAGCAGATCATTCAGAAGAAATGTGACATGTTTTTTGTTTTGCAATGGACACTCATATTTTACCCAAGTGCCACAGATTGGATTCATCTCGCGATCTCTATTTATAAAGGTATGAAGTCCCATTTGATTTTCCATGTTGTTATTTGCACAACCAACACTACTGGTGTTGGAGGATCTATATGTTAAAAACACTGTAGATTGACAGTAAACCTTTAGAACGTTCTGATGATAAAACTCATCTTCATTAATATTTTAGATCGTATCTAAGATAGATCCTTTGCCTGCTAACATGGTCACGTCGCGCTAGGCGGGCGTGGTTTAAGCAACCAGTCATATCAGCTCAAACCACCTCCCCGCCTCTTTGCCCATTTTCAGTTATCCGGGAGTGACGTGCGGTGACGCGCAGCTAAGATGGCCGCGGCCTCATTTAGGCATCAAAACAGTGCCCAAGGAAGTCGACCGGAAGTTGAAGTCGGCCGGGTGCCGCCATCTTGTAGCAGAACTTCACTTGCGTTAGCATCCCCATTGACTCCTATTCATTTTGGCGTCACTTTGACAGTGAATAACTTTACATCTGAGGCGTTTAAAGACTCCATTTGTCCATTATTTATTTCTAAAGATACACGACAATGTATAAAGGGCTCCATTACCTTCTATGTTACATTATGGCCCCGTAGAAACAGTTTTTGTAAAAATAGGCTAACGATTGCGTCATAACCACTCGACTCTCTGTCGCACAGTAGAGAAATTACCGTACAGACAGGAGGAGAAGCTCGCAGGCAATCGGGGTGATTATCTTAATATGGCGTACTGGCGTTACATTTTAAAATACTATACAAAATAATTAATCAGAATACTTACTCCTGCTCACTCACGCCAAAGAACTCCCCGCTCAAGCTCGCCGTCTCTGCAAGATTAACAATGGCAGTTTGCACGCACAGCTACTAGAAGATTTACATCTGTCAGACAGGTTGCGGACGTCATCAAGCTTAGTTTGAGTCTGCGCGTCAGAAACGGAAGTGCTAAAAATCGCTAAAAATGGGCTTCACTTCTCTCAATTGAGTTCCAATGGGGTCGCTGTGTCCATTTCTTTTACTGTCTATGCATCAAAACTGCTGTTCAGAACTCTATGGGTGACGTCACGGACGCTACGTCCATATTTTTTTACAGTCTATGTAAAAAATGTATAACGTTAAATAAAACATTTGGACAGAACCCTCAAGAAAATTACATGTTATTGTGTTTAGTTGTTCAATGTTTTGTTTGCAGAATGGTGGGAGAACAGTGATCTCTATTATAAAAGCATTTTCTTATATTTGAGTCCAAGTTCAAAATAAAACAACAAACTGCTCCATTGTGAACGTACAGAGCTTTCTGAACCACTCCCAGCGGGAAATTATACAGGAAGTGTTTGTCAGATCTCACAACAGGTTTTGAGAGAGAAAGCAAAAGTTTTGGAAGGGAACACAAAAGCTTTGAAAAATATTTTTTCCTCCCATCCCAAATTTTATTTCACCACCATGTCCCTTTAGGGTCTCTGTAATGCACTCGTGTGGATTAGGAAAAAAAGGAAAAAAAGACATATATATATCTATATATATATATATAGCTAAAAAATATGCAACCCGTTCACCACATTCCTCATGTTCGTCATTTCTAATTACATTTGTACAAGGGTGTCTCCTAAATGGTTTATATTAGGGATGAACATTTTTCAATAAAATTATATTCAAATACAGTAGTGGCCAAAAGTAATGTTCAGCCTAGGAAGATTGATATTACCCTTTATTCAAATATTATAAAAAACTAAAAGATTTTGTAAATATATTGCTTAGTTGTGCTTGTAGTCAATTAATTTATTTGCGATAATGCGTTGGAACATGCAAAATTGTGCGGACATAATTTTTGGCCAGGTTCTCATACAAAGAAATTAAACACACATGCAAAGGGAGAACCACTGAAATATTTCTGATACCGCTTTTCCACTTTAGCTAGTGCTGGAGCCGGGACCCAATTTGGAACCGAGCTTCACTTTTCTACTGAAAAAAAAAAAAAAAAATCCGGGCCGGTGCCCAGATCCTGGTTCCGAGCCGGCCCTGAAACCTTCCTGGTCTCAAACAAGGGAACCTATGACATCAGCAGGCGGAGCTTCCACTACATACCGCAATGTGAAAGACGCAATTTTTAAAAGCTGTCAGAGTTCAGGTAAATTAATAAACAAAAACAATTTAAAATGTCAGTTCAGCAGTGGTTTACAGAAGAGACCAATGCTCTCCTCTAGAAAGTAGCCTGAAAAAAATGGGCAAAATCGGCAACGGACGGCGCAAAATGGTAAATTTTGATGTTATTGACTACATTCTGGGATATCAGCCAGCAGGTCAACTGGTGTGTTGAATTCGGCGGCTTACCTGCTGGAGTCAACGTGCTCATCGCTGTCGTCTACTGCAACTGATAGTGCTACAGTATATGTTCATCCCTACGTTCGTGATTTTCTAATGTGTACATGTGTTACGCTCAAGGTTGCCAGGTTTTCACAACAAAACCTGCCCAATTGCTACTCAAAACTAGACAAAAACTAACCCAATAGCATTTCAGAGGGGGTGTTCCGAAGAGGAAAATCCACATTTTTGGTGGGGTTCCCCTGTAAAATTTGCATTCCAGGGGCTAAATATCATGTTATTTGGGGTTGTTTCAACCTGCGGACATGAAAAATAAATTGCGGCAATAGTGTTAAAATAGCCCAATTCCACGGGAAAACCACGGACTTGGCAACACTGGTTATGCTGTGTACAGAAAACTCTGCAAAACAACTATTAAGTCATTAAATACAAGATGCATCAAATCAAGTTTCTTTGGCAATATTATTTGGACAAATGTAACAGCAAGTTAAATTTTTTTAAAGTCTGTGTAAAATCAAATCTGCGAATTGTTTAACACATTATGCAAATTGCTGAAACACATTACAAAGACTGTGAACTATGTGTGTTTTGATTGTATAGTATAGAGTTTGTGTGTGTGTGTGTGTTAGTGGAACGTGTTAAGATTATTTGAGACTGTGGGTATTGCTTGTTTGTTTGAATTTTCAATATTGTTTGTTTCTGAGAAACTTTATTATATTTGAACAATTTTCCTGTTTTCTGACGCAGAGTTTGGATTGCCCTTTCAATTTTTGTTTGCCTGGTTGTATATATAGTACATACTGATTATTTGGGAAGTCTATATTAACAATGTCTTTTCTGGATGTTGAATGATGGCAATTGTGTAAAAAAAACAAAAAAAAAACAACATCATTGTCAGGGACACAGACGGAGACAGGCAGGTAAGTGTTAAACAGGTAGTTTATTGAAAACAGAGGCACGGAAACTGGCAGATGGATGATGCAGGTGAGAATGGACACAAGCATCTTAAACAGTCACTTAGCTGAAGTAGTAATGGGTAGTGATGGCCGTCTGACACCGATGCTCCGACACAAGCTTCGAACTCGAAGCAGCATTTTTCTTGAACTACTGCTTCGAAGCTTGCTTTGGTGCGGAAAAACACATGTGACCGATGACGTCTGAAGCAGCAACTGCTTCGGTTCTCTGAGTGAATCACATGACTGGTTCAGACCAGTCGATACTGTGTCACATCGCGAGAGGCTTTGTTATGCGAGACTTTGCTGCTCACACACTTCAGCAGCTTTTTTGGCCCGTAATATGACTATATAGACATCCAAAATGATGCACAAGATGTAGGTGTGTTGTAGAACAACCAATCAATCAAAGTTTATTTACATCATTCACACAAACCCTAATTACACTCATACAGACATTATTTTGCTATCTACAATTTCGCCACTAGATGTCACTGAAATGAAGCTTTGAATGAATTAACCCATTTTCAAAACATTTGATGAAGTGGTTCAATACTGGTTCATTGCTTCATTTGGACATCACTAGTAATGGCGTAATGTCCCTTTACAGGAAAAGATCAACACAGGAGGGAGAACAGACAATGGAAGACAGATGAAGGAAGATCTGGATGGCTCAGGTAAGTAGTCCAAGGTACGTATGACGTTGTGCTATCCATAGACGAAACCAGACAACTGTGGTGAGGAAGGTGACTGCTTAAATAGGGAGTGCTTATTAGTGTTGATGGCTTGCAGGTGATTGGTGAGTGAGTGCAGGTGAGGAACCGGAGGGATGCTGGGAAATGGAGTGCAGGTGCTGGTGGCTGTGACAGTACTCCTCCCTCCCGGAAGGTGTGTCCTCACGCCGTGGATGGTGGATGGTATAGCCATGGTATAGGGGTGGAATAGAAGACTCTCGGGGACAGGAGCGGAGTCTGGAGCTGACTTGGGGACAGGAGCGGAGTCTGCCTGAGAGAGATGCCTCAGGACTGTGGTAAGGGACAGGAATCATCACTGGACTGAGGTCAGGGACAGGATCCTGCATGAGGAAGAGATTCATAGCTGTGGCGGCGACCATCTTAACTGAGAGCTCAGGTGTGGCGGCAGCCATCTTGACCGGGGGCTCAGGAGCGGCTGCGGCTGCTGCTGATGGCTTGAACAACAAGCGTGTAAAAGACCTCAAAGTATGACAATTACTTGCATTTAAATGCTGTTATTTTGACACTTCCTGTTTAGCAGAAACTGGCTTTTATTTTGAAAGAACGTTATGCACAAGGGATCTAATACAAAAGAAAAGGGAAAAGGAAAAGATTGCTAGCTATAAAGAGAAGGTGAAATGGCAACAAAGGTTAAAGAGATTAGGAATATAGCCTCAGTCGAAAGTGGCAAAGGTATGCTATGTCTTATAGTGTAGAGGTAAGCTTTGGTTCATACTGATAAAATGTTGATGAAAATGGCTAATGTTTGAGTGAGAGTGACATGTTGTTTTGTTTATTCTGTGTTCAGCTCTTACGTTGGTTTATGACCTGCAAGTAAACTCATTAAAAAGTCACTAAACCACCAGTTCTGACTGACTTCTTTCGACTGGACGCTATAAAGCGTCATGCTGATATTATTACTTTTGCTTCATTGGTTACCAGAAGACCAATATTGTTACACTGGAAACCCTCATGCCCCCTCCTAACTTTTCTTGGTTGAAGGACTTCATGTAATTTCTATAGCTGGAAAAAATTAAATACTTCATCACCTTTATGAGATTGACTTATCTTTCAGGAAAGTCAAAGGTCATCATTGTATTGCCACATGGGTCACTCATCTATGAACATGCTGCTCGATGCAGAAGAAGCTAATGAGAGTGTTTGAAATGCTCTATTGAAACATTACACTTCATCATCTTCATCAGACCTCTTTGGTTTAAATGACAAATTATTTTATTGAATAACACATTTTAATGAATCCTGTGTGTGATCTTTTCAATTGAAGGTAATTTTAATAGTAATAATAAAAATGATTTACGTGACAACAATAATAGTCGAATGACTGTGATTTCCATCAACACAAATAGAGTTTGAGAGAAGCACAGATACACACTGTCACTTATCATGACACATTTCACTGACAGAAGTTCAACTGTAGTATTAATGTAATGAAGAGAAAATAAGAGACTCTATAACATCTCACTGTTACTGATTCATCATGAGCTCAAAGCATTATGGGTAGAGTCTCTCTACAGTCTATTCTGATTCATCAACACAGTTTCACTGATGATCCAGGACCAACATTAAACCCAGAATAGAGTGGTTGAGTGAATGTGGTCTGGACTGTGTGGATGAGGATCATTGTGTCTCCAGAGACGCTGTAGAAGGACAGAGTTCCTGCACTGTGATCCACATACACTCCTATTCTACTGCTGATGGACTTTACTGGGAGTTCAGTCTTTATGTTATTGTGTCTGAATAAGTAACTGGAGGAAGAGCAGATCAAACTCCAGGACTGTTCATTATATCCAAACACACACTCTTTACCCCGTCCCTTCCTGCTGATGCTCTTATATGACACTGATATAAACATATTATTCCCACTCCACTCAATCTCCCAGTAACAGCGTCCACACACACTCTCTCTACACAACACCTGAGGATATACATCAAATCTGTCTGGATGATCAGGATACGGCTGAAGCTCTGGGAAAGTGTTAGTAATCACTCTGTTCCTCTCAGACAGATGCAGGTGTTTATTCACTGTGTTCAGATCCAGATTGAGCTGATGGGAATCTGATGGAGATAAAACACATCAGAATCAGGAATTATCAATCTATCCTGTGCAAATCATTATCATTATCCATCATTTAGGTCCTTTACCCAACCTAAGAAAATGGTTCTTTAAAATCAGAGAAATTTCACAATATTACTTTTTTTACTGTATTTTGGATCAAATAGCAGAAAAGACTTATTTCAAAACATAAAAAAACTCACCAACCCAAAACTATTTATTTGTCATGTTATATTATATATTTTTTATTTATAATATTTAAAGCTGCTGTCCGTAACTTTTTTGTGTTCAAAATTTACAAAAATTATATAATGAGAATGTACGACATGAATCCATTTTCCAAACCATTTTTGTCTTATCCTGATCATTATGGTACTCTTATAAGCGTTTATATCCAGACAATATTTCAGACTGGACTGGTAGGACGCGTCGCAGAGTATCACAGTAACTGTGTGACTCGCTATAGACATACACAGAGAAGTAGCTCCGGCTACAATGTTCTTCCGTAAGACGCATACAGTTCTGTTTACTAACCAGTAGGGGGCAAAAATCTCAGACTGCAGCTTTAATTATGTGTGATTACTATTATTATTAACCTATATATCACTTAAAATGAATGTCACATAACAGATTTGGTAACACTTTATAATAACGTTCAGTTATAAGTCACTTGTAAATTATTAGTTAATGATGAACTAATCATTTACAAAATATGATTATATGTTCATAAATGATTGATAAGTGATATGTTAACATTTTATTAATGTTTTATTAATTCAGTTATAGGTCATTTATAAATTATTAGATAATGTTCAACAAATCATTTACAAAACATGAATATACATTCATATATGATTAATAAGTGATACTAACATTTTATGAATGTTTTATTAATTTGGCTATAAGTAATATATAATTTATTAATTAATGATCAGTGATTAGTTAATGAGTATTAGTAAATTATCATTAGTAAATGCTCAGTATATGATTTATTGATGAAGTTGTAAGCTGGTCAGTGTCCAAAAGCACAAACATGTAGGTATGCTAAAGCACTATTTTTAAGAAGAGTAATTTATTTGTTTTGAAGTGGATAAACATTTATAAATGTCTTACAGTCAGGTGATTGCAGTGGATTATATTAAATCCTTTCACTCATCATCACAGACTTGTGTTCTGTGTGGAGTGTGTGGGGTCTAATGATGAAGTCAACCTCTGAACCGATTTTACCTTCCACTGAAGCTCACATCAGGTGCACAGAGTTAAACAGTCCATGTGTGTCAGAGAAGACAGCTGTCTATACCCTCACCAGTCAGCACTTACACTGCACTACACACTACAAAGTGTTCAACACCTGTTATAGATGATGTGTAAACACATGAATAAATCATTTACAAAGCTTTCTGCATCCCCTATTCTAGTGTAAACTATTCTTTACTTGTAAATGTGTTACGTGTGATTTGTAGACCTTTCTTTCCTGTTACAAATTATTTGTATATGTATACAAATCATTTATAACACTTTCTGCATACCCTATTCTAAAGTGTAAACTACTCATCACTTATAAATGTGTTACATATCATTTGTAGATGTTCCTGTTACATCATCCATCTCACTCCATCACAAAATAAATAAATAAATAAACACTCTGCCACCGTTTAACCAGCACGTAATCATTTAATTTTTATCTTGTTTTTCATGGAACAGCTCCTCACCATAACATGAAAATGCACCATAAACTGATAATAAACGTAGTCCATTATTTCGTGCATTATTTTCAAGTTCAGAAGTCGTACGACACCATCGTGTGAGGAAAATATTCTTGTAACGTAATATAACCATTATACATTACTAATCGTATCAATCCGCCGTTTCATACCTTTCAAATTAAAATTTGCGCGTCTAACAATACGACACAGGTTTGCGGCAATGACGTCAAACCTCGCTCCTTATTGGCTGTCACATATGATTTGCGACTACCATAGAGTGTTTGCGACATGCCGAATTTAAGTTGCTGTGTTAGATTCAACGCAACGCTTAAAAGGATGGAAATGCAGATCAGAGGAATGTTTGCAGCGATTAAACACTTTAATTTCATTCTGTAACTCACACAAAATTATGATTTGCTGTCATTTCGCTGGTAATGTAGCACACGCGTCGTTTTGTCTGTTCTGTATACTGCTTTTTGTAATGTTTTAAATAAATTATTGTGACTAATGTACATTTATCTGCCTGTTACACAACGTATATTGTCAAAATGGTTATGCTTAAGGTTATAGGGTGGAGTAGGGAGCTTAAAATTATTCTTTTTATACAACAGTATATCAACTAAGATAACAGTCACTGTTAATATATCTATATTGCGTTTTTATTTTTGTGAAGTCGCTAAAAAGTGGTCATGTTTAGGTATAAGGGGTGAGTTAGGGGCTCAAAGATATCTATATAATAGTAAAATATATTTGCATAAAAATATTATAATTTTATATGAAAATATATAATTTAAATATCGGGATTCGTATAGATTTTTATATCCTGTAACTGAAAGATATACTTTGCATATGGCAAATAAATGGTAAATTTACAAATTGCAGTTTGTACATAATTTACAAAGAAGATCTGCAAATGATATGTAACATTTATAAGTGATGAATAGTTTACACTTTAGAATAGGGTATGCAGAAAGTGTTATAAATGACTTGTATACATATACAAATAATTTGTAACAGGTAAGAAAGGTCTACAAATGATGTGTAACACATTTATAAGTGATGAATAGTTTACACTTTAGAATAGGGTATGCAGAAAGCTTTGTAAATGATTTATTCATGCGTTTACACATCATCTATAACAAGTGTTGAACACTTTGTAGTGTGTAGTGCAGTGTAAGTGCTGACTGGTGAGGGTATAGACAGCTGTCTTCTCTGACACACATGGACTGTTTAACTCTGTGCACCTGATGTGAGCTTCAGTGAAAGGTAAAACCGGTTCAGAGGTTGACTTCATCACTAGACCCCACACACTCCACACAGAACACAAGCCTGTGCTGATGAGTGAAAGGATTTAATATAATTCACTGGAATCACCTGACTGTAAGGCATTTATAAATGTTTATCCACTTAAAAACAAATAAATTACTCTTCTTAAAAATAGTGCTTTAGCATACCTGCATGTTTGTGCTTTTGAACACTGACCAGCTTACAACTTCATCAATAAATCATATACTGACCATTTACTAATGGTTTGTTCTTCATTTGTTCATGATTAACAATTGTTTATTGAGATAATGATACTAAAACAATTTTGTCATAAACACCTCAGTTATTATAAGTGATAAATAATGTCTTGACTAATAACTTATAAACCATCTACTAATGATCTGTTTGATTTATTTGAGATAACTTACAACACATTTGAAATTGTTAGCATAACACTAGTTAATCATTTATGAACGTATATTGTAATGTTTTGTAAATGATTCGTTCATCATTAACTAATAATTTATAAATGACTTATAACCAAATTTATAAAACATTCATAAAATATTAGTATATCACTTATCAAACATTTATAAATGTATATTCATGTTTTGTAAATGATTTGTTAATCATTAACTAATAATTCATAAATGACTTATAACTGAACGTTATTATAAAGTGTTACCGATTAGGTTAATGAGTGTTAAATAAATGTTTTCGAAATTTGGCACTGAAACCTTAATTACATAGATTATCACAAACTGCAGCCAGTCAGCAAACAGGAAGCATTCATAATTTTTCCAATGGAAAACAAGAAACAACAGTATAATATTGTCTCTGAATACTAAACGAAGAAGTTGTTTTCACTGGAAGTTTTGCAGCTGTGCTACAGAAAGCTGACAGAAACACTGAAGTAAACAGTCATGGTGATGGAAATGATACACCGTCTGTTCTGGGTCTGTTCTTTATATGTGGATTACTCAATTAGCTGGATTTCATTGTTGACTTTTAGAAAGTATAATGCATTAAAACACATGACAAATAATTATTATATAATTATTTTTAAAAAGATATAATCTATCATATACATTATAAATAGTTTTATAATGCTATATACATAAGGGCTTTAAGTGATACTAAAATTTCTTACAAGTTCAAGTTCATCTCGTAAATTTTTGGCACTTATGCGTTTAAACAAATGCCTCCCAAGAACTCCTCAACACCTTTTGTAGATATTGCTTCCAGGGACCGACGTTAAGAAACACTAATTCACATGAAAACTCTTCTGTCATGTTTTCTTTCTCCTTCTACAGGAAGAACATGAACACACTCAGTGAGTTTTTCTGCTTGTTTTCTTAGTGACTTACATTGTAGGAAGTCGTTCCTGGTCCTGGGAACAATGTTGGTGAAAGTGACTGTGGAAATCAACAAATATGAAGAGTGTGATTATCATGTCAAGAGAAAATGATCCCTGCATCCGTTCCTAAGACATTTCTAATATGATCTTCTACATGATATGAGATGATGGAGGATCATTTCTGAGAGCAGATGAATCTCCAGGACTTTACCTCTGTCAGAGATCTTCTTCAGCTCCTCTTTGCAGAAATCCTCCAGTTTGTCTCTCAGCTGACGGACAGATTCTCTCACAACAGCAAAAGAGAAGAGAGAACTGAAGGGATCGTCATTTACGTCTGTAGATTCAGGAGGAGCTGAGAGAGACTGGAAACTCTACAGAAAACAGAAATCAAAGCTCATCACCTCCACACTTCAGCCAATAACCTGCACTACTGTCAGATTTGAGCAGCTCTTGTTGATCTTTAGTAACTCTCCTCAATCCAGCACTTTCACAGCATCAGATTCATTCTTCTTATATTCATTATATCATGTTAGAGCTGTAAGTTCTAGAGTTTGACACTTACACTATATGTGAACTTTCTAGGAAAACACTTGATGGTCAAACATCTGGCAATAACATAAATGTAACAGATCAAGTGCTTTAATGGAGTCACATGACAGGGTTGAGTAGATTTGATCAGGAAAAGCAGTTGATAATAAACGAGTAGACTGACCATTATTTATAACTTTTGAGCAGTTAGTGACTCTGAAATTCACAAGAACTCTTAGGACACAAAACCAAGGTCAAACTAATATACAGCCTCACTTCCTGTTTGAGGACTTCACTGTCAAGTTCATTAATGTGTTAATGAAAATTATTATAAAAGGTTTCAGCAGGTTTGAAGATTATCTGACTTTGGTAAACAATATAATAAAAAGATAAGTAAAGAGATGATGGAAATCTAGCTTGGTGAAACTGATATCATCATGTTCTTGGATTTCACATTGTTGCAAAAAGTAAATAAATAAATAAATAATAAATAAATATTAGTGAAGCTTTGAACTGTTGTCATGTGGAAGCTCAATAAATCTTTCAGAAAAAAGGTTCCTAAGAGTTTTCCAGAGCTGAACTGCATTTGTAAGAGCGTCTCTTTCAAAAGAAGAAGATCAGATGAGAGTCTGACTGATGATTATATAATAACCGAACACACAGATCAACACTTCAGTCAACGGCTCATTCTGCTCTCATGAAATGTTTCTCTGTGAGTCTCTTGCTCAAGTCCACTATGATCCTGTTCTTCTAGATCTCTGTTACCTGCAGGAAATGGATGTGATCCTGTGTGTGTGAAAGCTGCTCCAGCTCAGCGTCTCTCCTCCTCAGATCATTGATCTCCTGCTCCAGTCGCTCCAGTCGTCCTTCAGCTCGACTCACTGCAGTCTTTTCCTGATCTCTGATCCGCTGTGTAGCCTCAGAGCGGCTTCTCTCAATGGAGCGGATGAGCTCAGTGAAGATCCTCTCACTGTCCTCCACTGCTGTCTGTGCTGAGCGCTGTTAGGACACACATCACAATCACACAGTGGCTTCAGTGAGTCTGACTGAGACTTCTCAAACTTCTCTTCTTCTCCAGACTCACCTTATGAGACATCACAGCCTCTCTCATCTGCTGAAGATCTTTCTCTCTCTGTTGGATCCTCTGCTGGAACCACCTCTGCGTCTTCTTCAGCAGGTCCTAAAGGACAAACCAATGACAGGAGAAACATCACATAAATCATCAAGTCAACAGATATGAATTCAGTATCAGTGAAGTGCTGAGATTGAGGGTTAAAGATCTTTCATGTCTTTTCAAACTTGTATGATTTTCACTTGCATAACACAAAAGAAGATATTTTAAACAATGTCTCTGTTTCTAGAGCTCAAATCAAATATGGTGACGTCAATAACATCAAACCTCACTGGCTCACGCGTTTCACATGACTAAACATGCAAACATATTTAATTTTTCCTATCGCTTCAGAAGACTTATGTTGTGTCTCACTTTGCATACTATGCATCCTAAATAATATTCAAAATTAGAATTACTGTGTCGCAAGTCATAGTATGATTATTCCAAAGATACATAGATGATCTACAATTACTGTTTAGAGTCCGAAGTGAAGATTGCCGCACACTCTAATGGCTACTATTTGGCCACAACCCACTGTGTGTTGGATGAGAATTTGATTAGAACTACAAACACAGTTAACAAATGTTAAAAAACTACAAAAACAGTAGATGGGCAAGTCTGATGGTTAAGTAGAGAGGTTAAGATAAAGGGAATTAAGTGATTAATAATTAGTATATAACCTGATATTTATTCAGTGTTATCCACATATTTCATCTGCAACACCATTGTGAACTTTTGTAATGACATGTTCATCAACAAAATGATGATTCTGTAAATAATCATAATGTGACAACTTTAATTTCATACCTGTTTCTCTGTCCTCTGTGCTGCAGCTGATACAGTGTTGTGGTTTTTATGTTCATCCATACACAGCACACATATACACTTCTGATCAGTGCGGCAGAAAACCTCAAGGATCTTGTCGTGTTTTGGGCAGATCATCTCCTGCAGTCGTCCAGTGGCTTCAGTTAGATTGTGTCTCTTTCCTTTAAACAAACTCTCATGTTGTTCAAGGTGATTCTGACAGTAAGAGTTCAGACACACCAGACAGGACTTGATTGCTTTGTGTTTTCTTCCAGTACAGACGTCACACTGCACATCTCCAGCTCCAGCGTAACAGTCAGCAGGAAGTTTAGTCTTCTTCAGTTTCTCCACCATTTCAGCCAGAATGGTGTTTTTAGCTAAAGCAGGTCTTGGACTGAAGGTCTGTCTGCACTGAGGACAGCTGTAGACTCTCTTCTGATCCTCCTGGTCCCAGCAGCCTGTAATACAGATCTTACAGTAACTGTGTCCACAGGAAGTGGTCACTGGATCCTCCAGGAGATCCAGACACACTGAACACATGAACTCATCCTGAGAAATTCTGGCTTCTGCCATTTTACTGCATGAATACAGAGACACAAACACACAACAGCTCAACTACATTTCAGTTTCTATTTCTCTGAACTCATGCGATTCTTGTTTCCTGGTTCTGTGTTTGAGTGACGTGTGTAAAACAGGCATGTCTGTAAAGCAGCTTCCTCATTCCTGGTCCTGAAGAACTTCATTCCTGCTAAGTTTTTAGTTTCCATGGGTGTTCCCGCACACATTGTGTTTAGAGAGAAGCAAGACAACATTCTTAAAAGTAATTCTGCTAAATACTACACTGGTACTGCAGAACTGAAAACTGTGTCCACAATTACTGTTCCTTAAAGTCTCCATGAAATCAAATATGCCAGAATCAAATTTGTAGTATTTATTTAATACATGTGCGGTTGTAATCTTGAATCAAAATACCTTCCTCTCCCTCTTAGAGCGACTTCTCTTCGATGATGTGTTTACTGGCATGAAGGCGGGGGAAATTCCCCATGGACAAAATCAACCCCTGCCATACATTTGTTCTTGTTCCAGACACTGTCACATAAAAGACATGTTTTACTGCCCGATTTATTACAATGATTTTATGTATCACTTGGTCCTATCATTCAGGCACATGGTTTCTCCTACCATAGCTATGCTGATGACAAGCAACTCTTCCTTTCATTCCAACCCGATGATCCCACAGTAGCTGGAGGAATCTCAAGCTGTCTGGCGGACATCTCGGCATGGATGAAAGAACATCATCTGCAGCTTAACCTGGCAAAGACCGTGCTTCTTGTCTTCCCTGCCAATCCGACTCTTAAGCATGATTTCAGCATCCAGCTAGGTACATTCTCAATTACACCATCAAATTCGGCCCAAAATCTTGGAGTAATCCTTGATGACCAGCTGACCGTTAAAGACCACATTGCAAAGACAGCTCGGTTATGCAGATTTGCACTACACAACATCAGGAACATCAGGCCCTTTCTAACAGAACATGCAACTCAACTTCTGGTCCAGGCCCTGGTCATTTCTAGGCTTGATTACTGCAATGATCTTCTGGCTGGACTGCCATCATGCACAATCAAACCTCTACAAATGATTCAGAAAGCTGCAGCACGTCTTGTCTTTATCGAGCCCAAAAGAGCCCACGTCACGCCTCTCTTCATCTCTTTGCACTGGCTACCACTTGCTGCTTGCATCAAGTACCACAGGCTCAGCACCCTCCTACTTCCACCCTACTTCTGCACGATTTTCAAAGTAGTCGGGTCACTGTTCTTTTCACGCTGCATGACTATCTTGGCCAGCATTCAGTCGCTGCTGTGTTCAAACTGCACGATGGATCGGTGACAGAAGGTTTCACACTGCGTGACTTTACAATAGGAAGAATCGCCGACAACTCTGTCTGGCACGCAAACTACGTTTCACAACCAAGCACGCAAGATGTGACAAGGAAACAACGCAATATCACGCGTGCAAGACCGGGATTATTATTATAAACGGTGGCCCGCAAGAAGCTTGGAATACGAATTGCCTGTGTGCTGATTTGCTGCGTGATTCTCACTCGCGTGAACGAGCACCGATTTGCCTGTGATTTCGGGCATTTGTCGACGATTTCTCAAAACCTGTCGGCGAGCCAAAATCGGGGCTAAAATAGTGCAGTCTGAACTCGCCTTAAGAGTGACTGCAGAAAGGCAGGAGCAACTCAGACCCACACGTAGAGACAGGCATCCTAGAGAGCAGAACTCAGCTGAGTGCTATGAACCCTCGTATTGAGGGGAGATAATCCGCTCATCTTAGGATCTACTCAGCACTTAATTAACATTAGGCTCAATTAGGCTCTGTGCAATTACGCTCTGTGCTAAACACCTGTTTATACAGGGGAGTACAAACCAGTCTAGGGCTGAATCTTAGGAGGAGGCCTGATTAAGGCCTACCACCATGATCAGCTTAGGGAGCTAAGCACTATTACGTACATAACCCATAAGGGAAGTACAAAGCTCACCTAACAGGTAGACCACGCAATGGGCACATAATCATGGAGGCCGAAGAGGGGCCTACAGCATGATAGTAGCTATATGTGAAACAGAAGTACATTTAGAAAGTGGCCTTGAGGGGCCACCCTGAACACCTATCTTGCTGGGGCAGACAGACAACTTCAATGGCAGCATAAGAGGCTGCAACGTGCCAGCATGACAATCCACCTAACACAATCCGACGAGCAGTGTACTCAGTAAAAGCACCTTTTACTCTTTAAAGCAAGAGGAGTACAGCGTACACCAATATGTATTAAGGAAGCCCTGGATGGGCCTATAACCTTAACAGACACATGGCATCAGCTCGTGGCAGTGTTTAGGCACCAAGAACAATAAATAACTGAACCAAAGGAGGTTAGATTTATCACCTGGGCCTCTGGCCAACCAGAAGTGTATACAGATAATTCTCAGAGAGAAATATACACAAACATACACCAGTATGTTCAAAAAGGCAGCCCATAGGGCCTAGCAACCTCTAAGACATATGGTGTAAGTCCAGTGGCCACGTTTAGGAGGCTGTGCGCTAGAAACCCTGATACAGGGAGCACAAACCAGCCTAGGGCTGAACCTCAGGAGGAGGCCTCATAGAAGCCTACAACCCATGATCAGCTTAGGGAGCTAAGCACTATTACACAGACAACCCTAACAGGGAAGTACAAAGCTCAACCTAACAGGTAGACCATACTGTGGGCACATAATCATGGAGGCCAGAAAGGGGCCTACATCATGAAAATAGCTTTATATGGAGCATGACTCCCATATGAAAAGCAAGTCATATTAGAAGGACATTCAATGGTGGCCTGTGAGGGCCACCTTGAACACCTGTCTTGCTAGGAGCAGGACATATGACTCAATGACAGTAATTAACCCTCAGGGGTCTGAGGATTTTTGGGGCCCTGGAGAAGTTTTGACATGCCCTGACATTTGTGCTTTTTCAGTTGTTCATAAACATATAAATGACAAAAGTGTCATTACACTGTATTCAGCACAAACTAGGCTACAATAATATGTGAGGAACATGTATGTACATGTTTGTGTTTTGTGAAGGAATAACGTTTATGCGTGGTTATTGAAAAAACAAAAAACCTAAGTCACTGAAATAAAGCCAAAAAAATATATTAAATCTCTGTTCACAAGACTTCTGGGTATTGTAGGTTGTAGACTAGAGTTTTTGCTTCAAAATTATGTAAAAATTATGCTGCCTGCTTGTTCATATAAAACAATAGAGAGATTTAAAATTTGTAAGACACTTTTTGTCAAGAAACACAGTATGCGTGGAGGCGTGAATCATCATGAATAATGGGTGGTTTTCACCTGAGAAGACAAAAGAATTGCATAAAGAGCTGTACTGACCTGCATAAATAATAAATACCTTTCAGTCAGGTAGGCTGTGAAAAAACCCTCTGTGATCATGTCTCAAGCTCATCATGGTGTATATCAAACATACAGAAAAAACAGCAATACTATGAAATATTATTACAACTTAAAATAATGGTATTCTATTATATACTTTCAAATATAATGTATTTCTGTGATGCAAAGTGTCTGAACATTCATGTTACCTCTATGGCATTTCATATAGACTTTTAGCTTAAAAGCATGCATATTTTGGAGAAATATTAATGGATTCTCATATGTTTATGTCAATTTTCTATACAGAGGAGTAATATTTATTCAATATTTACTGTCATCACTATGAGTAATGTGTTTTCAATTCATACTTGCAGCCGGAGGGCGCTCTGTGTACATTTAGTCCACAAATTAATCTAAAGAAAAACAACATGCGACTCTCCAGGAACTAACAGAGGCTAACAGATATCACTATAATATGCAGATAAACACTTTTGAAGACAATAAATACACGATTGAGACGATGTATACATGTATTGCCTCAGAATTTGCGTCTGAATAGCGCTGGCTCCGTGGGCGTGGCCGCATTAGCGGATAATGAGCTGAATCACGGACTTTTGACATGACTCTTTTTTTATACAGATTACATAAACACAGAATTTTTGTTTTCGATTTTACTTACACGATTTAAAACCTGACATTTCAACATTTTTTAGACATAAGTCTCATTTTTGTGTCATTAGTATTCCCTAAGTTACAGTTCATTTTCTGAGAACTATCAGATTGGAGTTCGTTCAGAGGGAGACGAGAGATCACGCATCATGTTAGTTTTCTTTATTTTGCAAAAAGCACAACATTTTGTTTTTAATCTGAGTGTACACAAATAAAAGAAGATATTCCACAGATTAAAATGGTGTATAACTCTTAATTGTATGTGCAACATTGACGGAGTATTTTGAGTCTCTTTCACACTGGTAAGAAAAAAACCGAGGTGTGACTGCCGACCCGAGGGAGTTAAACTGTAAAGTGCCCACATGACAATCCACCCAGACTCAAGGAGGCTGATGTAGTTAAAACCAAACCTCAGTAAGGTTTTACCACAAAAACTCACCCCTGAGAGGTCAGCCACTCAGAACAGTACTCGGAAAAAGCACCTTTTTACTCTCAAAGCGAGTACATAACTGAACTCCAACATGCTACGCAGGAAACCTTAGTAAACACGTGGCATCAGCAAATGGTGACCATAACTATACCATCCATTACGCCATGCATTCAAAGATTTAGTTTCTAAAAGGAAATGCATATTACGCCACATACTCCACGAGAGGCCTACTTAAGGCCTACTCAACAGAGGTGGGGCGTGGCCGATGGTGGTAATGTATTCACAAGCATCCTGCCAGCATGTCAGCTAAAAAGGAGGCCTTATGGCACCTATAATTTCCAATAAAATTTATTATTTTGTGAAATCCACCTGAAATGTTTGATAATTTCACATTAGTAAACCTTTTTAAACATGTGTTGTGGTTTCATATCTTTAATGTATATAACAATACAATGATACCTTCCGTAGGCTCTGTCTGCATACTGCATCTCTGTCTCTGGTCATGATCACTTGAGCAATAAAGTGATTGAGGAGTTAAATGCTACTGTCCTTTCCCATTTTGTTGAGTAAGGTTTGGAAGTAGCATTCAATTACCTTGATTAAAAGAGTAAATGTATGAAACATGGGTATTAGACAGAAAGGGAACTGACAGCGTTTCAGATGTTTACAATATTTATGGTGTACTTTGGCAATTTAAATCATGTCATTTTTTAAATAATAATAGCTCATGAATATTCTTGCCTCTCCTACAAGCCACTTGTGCGGTTGCAGAGTTTTGAACTCTGAGTGACGGACGTTGTACCTGGTCATCTTTTCTGCCAATGACACAACAGCAACCACCAATTCACAGTCTTTTTTGGACCAAAGGTATTCGATCTGCAATTAATTTATTTTAGGAAATATGTTAAATGCATTAAGATTATTTTACAAAATATAATAATATGAAGTAATACCTCATCAGCTATGTCCTCAGATGTTTGTTCTGTTTTACTGGGCTCAGAAATGTATTTTGGCACATATTTTGATGTAGTTGCAAGGTCTATTGGGGTGTCTGGAATCAGTATGGTGGTTTCCATCTGGCTGGTTTTGCTGCTGATGCCTTTGCTTTCTGGACTTGATGGCTGTGATGGCTGTGGCAATACATAAGGCGGGTCAAAGTATTTTGTCTTTTGTTTTTTATGTTTTCGAGATGTTTTTTTTGCCCAATCTTCTTTCTGGCTGAAGAAGTTTTCTTTTGGTTGTGGATCCCTACAAGGCAGTATCAGACTGTTGTTAATGATGTGTTCTCTGTATCTGCCTTGTAGGGATCCATACATTTTGTGAATGAAGTCTGCAGGATGCAGGAACTTCTTAGTTTGCAGGATACTGTGTTTAACAATCCAAAACCACTCCTCCACGTGGCAGTTAGTTTCTCTGGTTTTGGATTGTTGGCTGACTGTAGCTGTGGTCACGTCAGAAAACCGGCTAAGATCTCCAAGAAGCACACCACTCCAGAGGGGGAAAATACTCATGTAGTTGTTCATGAGGATGTCGATAAGTTCTGGACAAAAAAAGGTATTTTTTTTCCCTGTGCTGCAACTGAAGTTTAGGCTCTTGGCCCTTTCCAAAACTGTACTAAACAGCGCTGTAAATGGTGATTTTCCAGACAAAGATGTTGCAGGTTGTGGTGTTTCTGTGGCCTCGGGCATTGTTTAGGACTCCCCGATGTATACGGAGGTCTTCAATATTCTGCGGTCCAGTGAGGCTTTGGCTGCATTCACCACATCTGTTTCCTCTGGTGTTGTTAAAAGCACACACATATCTTCGAATACAGCTGTTGCCTCCTCAAGGTGTGTGCTGTTTAACAGCAAGGCGAAGCAGTAAGTGGCATACTCTTTCAAAGCCTTGTTGTCTGTTTTTCGGGAAAATGCCTGGCTCACCGCCTTAATAATGTGAGAAGCACAAAGATGCAGAACTGTGAATTGATGATCACCACTGTTTTCTGTGTGTGCTCTTTGTAGATACATCAAGATGCTCTCCTTATTAAATGCCAGAAGGACACTCGACATTAGTCCCCAGCTAAAGTCAGTCTCCACATGATGTACCTGGCATGAAGTTATTTGACCAAGGGCCCTTAATGTTTCCATTAGCCAATTTGTCAATGTAGGAATTGAGTGTTGATTTGTTAATAGCTCACTCACAGGAAGTGGTGGCATGTTTTTTCCCATTCCTGGCAACACAAGAGCATAGTAGAGCACTTTTTTGGGCTGACTGGGAATTCGTGAGGTAACACTACCAGTGGCATCCAGGTGAAGTGTTACTGTTGTATTTTTTTTCAGATGCTGGGCCAAAATGTGCAAACCACATTGTGTGTACATGTGTACAGCGAATGGGTCCACCTGTAGATGTTGTAGGTAACCAGCAGTGTCAGCAGAATCAGATGTAGCACATTCTTTTATTATTTTTTGCGTAAGCACCAGCTCCATGAATATGTCGTCATGAAGCCTGGTGCTTTTTTTCAGTTCATTAGAAATCACCCTTAACACATCTTTAGTTAAGCATCGTGAGAGATTGCCTGCCACAATCTCTTCTGATGGTGATTTTCTTAGGGCTTGATAATAGAAATTGCTCACACCTTGTCTAAGGGCGTAATATTTGAAATGCGTAAATATTTAGCCTGTCTGAATTTTTTTGTCACTTGTTTTGTGTGTTACATGTCCTTTACGTGCTACAAAGACAGTAATTTTTTTTTGTGACTTTGTTGGGGGGGGGGGGGGGTATTGTAAATGTATAGACTGCTGCACAGCCTTTAAAGGTGCAGGTGGCACGCGCTTTAAAGAATGGCAGGGCTCTTTTCCGACTGTTTTTGCATTTAACATGTTGGTACTTGAAGCAGAGCACACAACAAGGACTGATCTTTGTAAATTCTTTGTACAGGACATCTGTCCATGGTCTCTGGAGTTGGTTTGAACCATGCAGTGGCTTTATTTTTTCCCAGCTCTCCAATTTTATTTCTATAGTGAAATTTTTTTTGACCTGGTGTTGTGGCCCTCCACTCTTTATTGTTTGTTTTTTTCATGTTCATGTTCATGTTCATCCAAACCATTTGTATTTATTTTGGAGTTATGTTGTTCATCATTTTCATTACACATTTGTTGTTCAAAAACGATGTGTTCTGCCTGGTCATTTATCCTTGTCTCATCCTGGTGATGGACTTCTAGTCCATCTGTCTTTTCTAAAGGTAGTGTGGTCTCATCTTGGTGATGGACTTCTTGTCCATATGTGTTTTCTAAAAATGTAATTATTATTATTATTAGTAGTAGTAGTAGTAGTAGTATTTCAGTATACAGTAATTCTAACAATTGTAATGTTTTAAACCTACATTGGAGTTCAAAACTTTGGTATAAATTTTACTGTTTTGAAAAGAAGTCTCTTCTGCTTCACCAAAGCTGCTTTTATTTACTTAAAGTAATATTGTGAAATTTTACTATTTAAAATATCTGTTAAAATGTAATTCCTGTGATCAAAGCTGAATTTCAGCATCATTACTTCAGTCTTCAGGGTCACATGATCCTTCAGAAATCATTCTAATATGATAATTTGCTGCTCAAAAATATTTCCAATTATCAATGTTTTAAATTTAATATTTCAAAATATTCATGTTTTTCCCTTTGTATTTTTAATCAAATAAATGAAATCAACAAATTCAATCTCACCACACCTGTAATACCCCTAGTCATTTTTTAAACACCTGAAATCACTCTTATTACATTATTTTTTTTTTTTTTACACATACTCATTTGTCTCACATTTCTCAACACAAGACTATTGTAATTTGTCATGAGAATTGTATTTAATAACACATGATCATGATTACATTTAATTTCTGTGTAGTAAGGTCTTGTATAAGACGATGATCCACATCACAAAATTAAGTATGTTTATTTTTATTTTACATTTGTCTCTAATACAGTAAAACACAAACGTTTCAGCTCAATGCTTTCTTCAGTGCACAGTAGTGTAGTAAATTTAACAATCTTTTTAGTGGCAAACAATGATTGAAATTTATTTTCAATAATTCTTATTGAATATGGTAATGCATAAAACACAGCTGTCATAGAAAAACACTTAGATAGATGAATTAAGTTTGGAAAATGTAACATTTATGGAAACAGTATCAAAGCAATTTAATACTGTCTCTTACCTTTACAGAGGACTTCAGTACGTATACCTTGCCTGTTGCTGTTCCATATTGTCATTAACCATTTGCATAGTTTGTCATTGGTAATTTTAAAAACATCCATTGCCAGGTTTGACCATGTTTCTTTAGTGACTTTTCCTTTTTCACTAATACCATGAGCAATGAATGCTTTTATAATTGCGTCTCTTCCACCAGCATCTGTCCATACATCTTTGTTTTTGCATTTCTGGCCTTTTTTGTATCTAGCCATCTTTGTTTAGAAACATTAGCTAATTCTTCTAACATTTCAATTTATATGTGCCTTGTTTGCACCATTATGACATACTGCCTCCTACAGGAGTGGGGAACAATGCAATTGCAATTTGAGAGAGAATATATTATATATCCAATATCTGGATTTTCTTTTAGAATCCAATAACAACACACAGCACTTGGAGTTAGAACAGTTGATTCATTTTCATTGAATTTTAATAAAATTTGATCCAGTAACAGGTATCCCAAAATAAATGACATAATAATGCATGAAAATTTGATTCTTGGAGCCAGTAAATGAGAGAAAATTCAACAGCTTCTTTTCTACTATAACTCTGTGACTAAAAACACTTTGAAATGGTCCTTCTTGGAGCCAGTAGCAACACACACCCTTTAGAGTTGAGAGAGAAAAGAAACCCTGTATTTTTAATGAATTTATGAAAAGTTTAAGTTTGAAACTCAGTCAAAACAATTGCTGTACCTTCCTCTATGGGCAGTATACTGTACACTTTTCGGAAGGCTTTGCAAGCTTTTTCTTGAATCTAGAATGTCAATAGCATGTCTTCAGCATCACTCTTGACCTAAAAACCTACTTGAAATTGTTTTTCTCAGACCAAGCAACAAAGCACACCCTTTAGAGTTCAGATAGAAAGCTCTGTGTATTTTTATTTAATTTGTTAAACGTTTGAATATAAAACTAGGTCCAAACAATATGCTCCTCTAGGGGGCAGTAATACCACTCAGTCTGTAGGAGGCTTTGTGAGATTTTTCACAATTGTTGCTTTCAATAACACATGTTGTGCTATTGTTTCCTGGATGAAACCAACCTTAAAATGTTCTTCTAGGATCCAGTACAGACACACAGCATTTAAAGTTGAGTTAGAACACTATATTTATTTTCATTGAGCTCATGTCTTTCTTTGAATATCAATAGTTTACCTTGTGCTAAAGTTCTGTGACTAAAAGCAACATAAAAATGTTGTCCTAGGAGCCAGCAACAACACACAACCTTTGAAGTTGAGATGGAAAACTGTATTTATTTTAAGTGAATTTATTATCAGATTTGAATTTAATTCAATAGCATTTACCCTGATTTACAAATGAGCAAAAAACCTGCATGGAAATGTTCTTTTAGGTCCTTTATAACAGGACACACCCTGTGAAGTTGAGATTGAACACTGTATGAATTTAAATGAATTTATTTACATTTTGAATGTCAAACTCAGTCAGAACAACTGCCTCATGTTCCTCTAGGGGGCAGTAATACCACTCAGTCTTTAGGAGGCTTTGTGAGATTTTTCTCAACTGTTGCTTTCAATAACACATGTTGTGCTATTGTTTCCTGGATGAAACCAACCTTAAAATGTTCTTCTAGGATCCAGCAACAACACACAACATCTATATTTGAAAAATTAGTCTATATGTATTTTATACAAATGTATTATCACACCTGAATCTCAATAGCATTGCTTTTGAATCACTTATGATAGTAAAACCAACTGAAAGCAGTTCTTTTAGGACATCACACTATTTGAATTTGGGATTGAATATTATGGTTTTTCCTCAAAATGTAAAACTTCTTTTTCTTAATAACTATTACCACTACTTTTATTCTTTCCAATATGTAACATTTACAGTCTTTTACCAGGTGAGACTGAGTGTGTGTATGTTTCAAAGTTTTGTGTACACAGTTTGATCGCCTTTTTTCCAAGAGTAAAGTATATGGATGGAAAAATTGAGCGTATTTCCACTTCGTTTTGTACTTTGTAGACGGTCCCTATCTGCTATTTTACATTACAAAATGAATAGGTTTCTAATACAGCAAAGCAGATTAAACACAAACTACATTGTGTGTCCTCTTCTACTTTTTCAAACAATTCGAACACAACTTGTTTTTTGTTCTTATACTGAATCGTTATTGATCTATTGAAGTATTTTCGAAGCTGAATCTCTGACGGATGTCAAACGTCCAACGTCAAACCAACTTTATATCGGTAGTAGTCAGGGCACTGATCAGGGAATCGGCCACATTCATTTACATGAATTCATCTACTGATTCACGACCTAGGGAGCTGATTGAGATGCAGGGATAGTCACGCAATGCTAACAACATCAGCATCAGCATCAACATTAACAATTTGAGAACAAAGTATAACAGTAATAATAATGTGCACGGTTTGGCAAGATCCGAGCTAAGCGATCGTTAGATTTAATCATCATTGGCAGCGCGATTTATTGTAGGCCTAATGCTTTTTTCCTCAGTTGGTCAGAACAAATGTGGCAGAAATGTTACTTGTTGTTTAGCTGATATTTTCCAGTGAAAATCTTATTTTGGTCATACTTTCAAGACGTAGAATCTGTGATGCACCGGTGCGGTGACTGACAGAAAACATTAGATTCATCCGCGCTAAGCCGTGCCGATGCACAACGCAGGTAACAATAACTATTACGCATATGACTGCAATCGCATATTTCAATCAGAGATGGTGACACAGAGGAAAAAGCTTTAAATATGCTTGCTCTATTTATAAGGTCTGGTATGGGCTGGCTCTATCTCCATTAAATGAATTTATAAAACAGAGCTCTGGACAGATTGTAGAATTGGTACTAGGTCTATCATGAGAGAAGACTGCGATGTGCCATATATGCGAACATCCTTTGGACAGAAAGTATTGTCTGTAATATGGAGTAAATATTGGAAGAGCTTACCGCAGTCCATAAGACAATGTTCTACTTATCATACCTTTATAGTTCATTTTAAAAAGTTGCTTATGACAAATCAGTTGTGTAAACATTTTACTTAGAAATTTTAAATATTTGTTAGGTGTTGTATGTATATTTCAGTTTGTGTCTTTGTGTGTACCTGTCTAGGGACTGCAAATATAAATTAGCAATGTTGCTATAATCCGGCTTGTTTACATTTTGTATAACTAAATGTTCAATAACATGCATAGTCCCTATCAAATAAATAAACAGAAATACATAAAACCGTTTACCATATTCCTCATGTTTGTCATTTCTAATTACATTTGTATTGCCAACAAACTGTCCCATATGTGATGAATACGATCTTCAACTAGATGGAAATGGACCAAATATTTTGACTGTTGTGATCCCAATCAGACATATGACCTGTAACACTGCCTGAATCATAATCATGCACTGTTTTAATTTTGTTTTAATTAGAAGATTAAATATTTATTTATTAGGTTCATGAAGCCAAGACTAAAACTCGGACCAAAGCACAAATGAAGCTCTGCCTTTACAAAGCTATCGGCTCCAACATGAACTGGAATGTGTTACCTGAATGGCTAACGTTCCCTCTGGGCTGATAAAGTGCAATGTGGCATTGAGGAAAAATCCCAGAGTTTGGTGTCATGGCAGTGGTGTGTTCTTTAATAGTTCACATAAGCAAATGACCCTCGGTGACATTATATCTGTCTGAAACACTCCGTTGGGGTTTGGAAAATATGTTTCCCTTGTTATGTCATCCTCCTGATATATACTCTCCTGGCAAGGTTTATTACACATTAAAAATGTGTAGTAATAACATTACCTTAAAACTAACTTCTAGCCAAGATCTCTCACCATCATAGTCAGCTGTTTTGCACCATGATGCAAGCTGACTGCAAGAGGTCATCGATTTAATATGCTTTGACTTGCTTAAGAACACCAATTATCTTGTGATTACCTACACCAGGGGTTTTGGGGTGCAGCAGCACCCATTAAGGGGGGCGCAAGCACCTGTTAATTCAAAAGCATACACTCGAGTAAAACAGCTTCAAGTGAGAGATTTTACTAGCAAATCTTTAGTCATCCACTAGAGGGGGCTATATCCACATCTGTCCCATGCTTTTGGTTCCAAAGACTTTTTTTTTTCTTTTTCTTTTTTTTTTTATTGAACACACTTATTTACAAAAAAACAATTTACAAAATCTCTCGTTGGGAGACTTATATTCAGAACATAGTAAAACACAATTAAATGAAACAAATTTCGATAAGGAAAATAAATACAAATAAATGTAAAATAAAATAAATTAAGCGAAGGCACTTCAGTCCATAAGGCATGACAAAATTGTTTACATACATATATTATCCTCAGTCATAAAATATTCTTAAAATAAAGTTACATGGAAGCTTAACAGGTTATAATAACAAGTATTTTGAGACATCTTCACATAGCAAGTAAATGTTATCACTGTTTAATGTAGTGCGTTTTATTACGCCAAATAAATTGGTAAATTATAGTATTTGCTTTTCTTATGTTTTCGAAGCTATGTTTTTCTTATGTTGAGTTCGAAGTGAAGATCGGCGCACACTCTAACGGATAATATTGACCACAACCCACTGTGCAATTAATGTGGATTTGATTATAACTAAAAAACTTGAATAAAAAGTGTTAAAAAACTACAAACATGGTGGATGGACGAGTCTGATGGTTAAGTAGAAAGATTTAGATAAATATGTTTGAGTGAATAATAATCAGTATATAACCTGACAAAAAGATCTTTATTCAATGTTATCCACATTATTTTTCATCTGCAACAGCATTGTGAACTTTTGTAATGATACGTTTGCCATTAACTTTTAAATGCATCATTATGCAAACACATGAGGAGAATCAACTCGTGAAAGACCCACTGCTGGCAGATCAACCTGCTACTACATTTCTCCCTGAAACGGTAGGAAATAAAATTAAATTGAATATGGAGAACGTTAACTGTGACAAGATGTGTGTAACTAAGTGATAGAGATGTCCGTTAAAGATATTATGACAAAAGCTTGCGTACTCTTCTGCTATTCAGAAGTTTGTACTTTTTTTTCTTCACAAAAACAGTACCAATTTTTAGGGCACAGTGTAAGTAGTCGAATTGGGACACAGCATTAGATTACCCCCCTTGGAGTTGTATGGATTTCATTTAATGTCCTTTTTTGAAGATTGAAACTTTTGGACCCTACTGACTTTCAATAAATGGACAAATGAGACATTCCTTAAAATACCTTCTTTTGTGTTTCTCAGAAAAAAGAAAGTCACTCCAGTTTGGAATAACATGAGTAAATGATGAATGTGAAATTTAAAGGGGTCCTATTAAGAAGCCTAATCATTCAGTCCTGTCAATCATCATTACAGACATATACCAGCAGCAGTCATTGTGTCGTTCCAGCGACAATTCTTCCAGCATCCCTCCATCTCCCCATCGCCCAGTTATGGTAAAGGGCGTTACGATTCTGATGCACACTCTAAGCAGTAGACCAATCAAAAACAGACTCGGACCAGCTGACCAATCAGAGCGGACTGTGATTTTTGGAAGGCAGGTTTTAAAGAAACTGAAACTAAAATAGTGTTCAGACAGAGAGTGTAAACAGACATTAAATTATGTAAATATATTCTAGTTGACGCCATAAACAAAATTATAAACCTCTAAATGAGCATAATGGGACCTCTTTAAGTTCAAACCTGTTTCTCTGTCCTCTGTGCTGCAGCTGATACAGTGTCGTGGTTTTTATGTTCATCCATCGTACACAGCAGACATATACACTTTTGATCAGTGCGGCAGAAAACCTCAAGGATCTTGTCGAGTTTCTGGCAGATCATCTCCTGCAGTCGTCCAGTGGCTTCAGTCAGATTGTGTCTCTTTCCTTTAAACAAACTCTCATGTTGTTCAAGGTGATTCTGACAGTAAGAGTTCAGACACACCAGACAGGACTTGAAGGCTTTGTGTTTTCTGCCAGTACAGACGTCACACTGCACATCTCCAGCTCCAGCGTAACAGTCAGCAGGAAGTTTAATCTTCTTCAGTTTTTCCACCATTTCAGCCAGAATGATGTTTTTACCTAAAGCAGGTCTTGGACTGAAGGTCTGTGTGCACTGAGGACAGCTGTAGACTCTCTTCTCATCCTCCTGATCCCAGCAGCCTGTAATACAGATCTTACAGTAACTGTGTCCACAGGAAGTGGTCACTGGATCCTTCAGGAGATCCAGACACACTGAACACATGAACTCATCCTGAGAAATTCTGGCTTCTGCCATTTTACTGCATGAATACAGAGACACAAACACACAACAGCTCAACAACACTTCAGTTTCAGTTTCTCTGAAGTCATTTGATTCCTGTTTCCTGGTTCTGTGTTTGAGTGACGTGTGTAAAACAGGCGTGTCTGTAAAGCAGCTTCCTCATTCCTGGTCCTGAAGAGCCTCATTGCTGCTAAGCCTCTAGTTTTCATGGGTGTTCACACACATTGTGTTTAATCAGTCTCAGAAACACATTATACGTTAGAGAGAAGCGAGACAACATTCTTAAAAGTTCAGTAATTCTGTATCCTAAATACTACATTGGAACTGCAGGACTGAAAACTGTGTCCAGAATTACTGTAAGTCTCTATGAAATCAATATAAAAACTGAATTAATAAATAACTTGTTTTAAATCAAATCATTCGGTCACCAGACAGGAGAAGGTCTTTCAAAATAAACCCAGGATAGTATAAATAAACCACCTGTTACATACAACAAAACCAAAAAATATTTTCTTTCTATCAACACAATGAGCGTTACAATGTTTATATTTTTTAAGAACTTTTATACAATTATAAATAAAGATATCTATGTTTTTTTTTCAACAGCTTCCCCTGGAAATCTTTTCCGAGATCCTCAAGAAAGTTATTTTTAAACTGGTAATTCTGCATATTTTGACCCTTTCACTGTGTTGCAGGTGGTTTAGGGATGCGGTCGTGAATTAAGTTTTTTTTGTGGTATGAGGCATTTAAACTTAAACCTCCACATTAATATCTTTCTATTTATCTTTGCTGTAGTTTATCTTTACACTTTAAGATGTGGCCAACTGGAAGAGTTTCTCTCAGGACTACTGTAAAGAGTTCAGACAGATGTACAGCATCAGGGAGTGCAGAGCTCTTTTCTAGTCCTGTCTTTCTTAGCGAAAGATATTTTTTCTGCAGCAGGAAATGCATTTCTGTGTTAAATCCATAAAACTTGTGCAGAAGGGGAAGACAGAGATGAATTGGTTTTGATTTAATAATTGATGTAACTTAAAAGCTCAAGTTATGGCAAACATATGTATGACAGAAACTGGTTTCACTCATGTACATCTATGTATGAGGTACCTATATATTAGATCTTTAAGGTTTTCAAAAATTACATTCTGCTGTTCTCATATTTTATGTTAATGTCATTTACTATGTATCACTATAAACATAAACAGGCATGAAGTCCAACTAATCAATGAATTCTTAATTTAGTTGTGACAATTCTGTGCAATAATTAAATAACCAATGATTTTAGAAAGAAAATGTTTAAAAGGCCGATGATTAAATGTATTTTTGTATGTTTTATATAGAAACTAGGGTAACTACATAAATTCTAGATTAATCAGGTTTAGATTAATCAGGTTTAAAGTACATAAGTACAGTTCAGAGTCCATATAATAAAGAAAAAAAATGACAAGAGTATGTTTTTGGGTTTAAGTCCTTCAGAACATGTATAAATCCTCCCTTACGATAATTAACCATGGTTTTATTATAGTAAAACCAGGATTTTTTTGCGTTTTGATTAGCATTTGTGAACCACACAAATACATGGATAACATCTTAGTTACGACTGTAACCTTAGTTCCCTGAAGAGGGAACGAGACGTTGCGTCGAGAAACGCTGTGGGAACGCAACGTGTGATGCTGTCATGAAGCACGTGAAATCAGTCCAATGGTGTGAAGAGATGTGAAGTAGACTCCGTGACCCTTTTCATCAAAGAGCCATGGCTGACCTTTTTCCACAAACAGCCATAGCTGATTTTTCCATCAAACAGCCATTGCTGGTTTTCCACCCAACCGCAGTCACATCCAGAACTCTGAAACACTCCGTTGAACTTCCTGACCGAAAAATCTCCAAAGCCAAGAGCCGCTCAAGCCAGATTCTCAGAATTGCTTTCAGTGCGTCACCAGCCGGTGACTTCCTTCCAAAGCTCCCGCGCAACCCAACGAAGGGCTTCCACGAGAGACGTCACCTCAAAGTCAGCCAATCCAAGCCAGGACTCCACTCAACACGAGCCACGATTACCTCAGCTGTCAACTCGAATGCAGGTACAAGCAAAATTCTCTCTCTCTTGCTGGAAACTGGTGAAAATCCTTTAAACATCCTATAAAACCTGTCATTTCAACGTTTCTTTAGACATAAGTCTCATTTTTTTGTGATTAGTATTCACTAAGTTACACTTCATTTTCTGAGAACTATCAGATTGGAGAGATCACGCATCATGTTAGTTTTCTTTATTTTGCAAAAAGCACAACATTTTGATTTTACTCTGAGTGTACACAAATAAAAGAAGATATTCCACAGATTAAAATGGTGTATAACTCTTAATTGTATGTGCAAAATTGATGGAGTATTTTGATTCTCTTTCCTACTGATAAGAAAAAAGCAAGGTGGTATCGTGGGTACAGTGGGACTCGAACCCTGGGGAACGCGAGTCTGGGCACCCTCCTCAAAGAGTGCCAGCCGGGAACGGAGTGTCCGTAAAGGAAGCAACTCACAGTGCTCACAACCAGCACCCTTGAGTGCTGTCTGTGCATGTCCTAAACAAGTTACACAAAGATTGTGTGTTGTGTGATGTAACATGGGCAGGGATGAACACATGATCTAAACTACTTGTCCGACATAATAATGATAAATAGACAATACAACACCAAGTAAGACAAACGAGTCACAGAGAGCACAACTGAAGACACAGAAGCTAGCGTTGCACTGTTTGAGCGTGCTTTATAGTTTCCTGGTCGTGACGTCACCCACCTCTGATGTCTCGTCACACCATTGGACTGATTTCACATGTGCTTCATGACGACATCATGCTTTGCATTGATTTCTCAATGCATCAATTTCTCAATGCAACACGAGTTCCCTTGAAAGGGAAACTATGTTTTTTGTAGAAAAACCATGGTTAATTTGTGGTTACCATGGTTTAACTACAGTAAGCAGTCTTAGAACAATGTTGTGGAAATGCAACAATGAACACAAAAATCCATCTAAATATTAAAAAAAAAATCTATCAACAATCCTGTTTTATTCCACCACATACACAATTTAATCAGTACATTTATTTTACAAGCTGGCTTCAGAAACAGTATCACTTTATGCAAGCAATTATTTTGCACAGTTTGACTTTATTAATTAACTTTGTTTAAAGGGTCATGAAACCCTAAACCAAAATTTCTGAGATTTTAACAGAGGTATGTGTGTTGAACACCATTGAAGACAATGTTAGCATCTGTTAGATTTAATAGTAGGGGGGAAATGGTTAAATTTTAGTTTTTATACGCTATTTTCGTCTTCCGGGTTTAAAATCTTCAGCCTGTCCACGTCACAGGCTGTGACGTGGCAGAGCACGATAGTACTTTGATGACTCATCGGTGTTTCATAATTATTAACGAGACTGAGTTTTTTATCCAATGAGAAGACACTCTCTTAATTATTCATGACACCACGTGGATCTTTCCAACGACAGACATGTCAAGCAAGCTGTGATATCGTGCAGTAGATGAGTGAGGCAATCATGGGACGCAAGTGTTTGTTTTCGTGGTGCAAAAGTTCGAATGGGTTGCATATGTTTCCCCGCGATGCTGCCAGGGCTAGACTCTGGCTGCGGGCGGTTGGTTGGCCATCAACCACGGACACATCTAGATTATATGTGTGCAGCAAACATTTTTCAAGAGAGAGCTTCGAGAATTGGAGAATGGTGGACTTTGGCCTTGTTGACTACCAATGCAAGTTGCGTCTTGCGAATGATGCGGTGCCAAGTCCCGAGGACTTTTCTATCCTTTCAGAGGTATGTGTGTCTAAAATTTAAACCTGATCGTTTTACTTCCCTTTTGTTAAATAAGCACTCGTTATTAAAATATTTGATATTTCGATAATACCTCAATTGTATGCTTAATTCGTGTAATTAAATATGTAATATATTTAAATATGTTTGGGAAATATGTCTTTGGAAATTAATATGTTTGTATTGTCAGCCTAAACTGTGTTGCGAGATGGCGTATTATGTCTCCATTTAGCCCTGGGGAATCAGGAGGAGAGAAGTCCTCCACCTCCACAGAGCCCTGCGTACTGCTGCCACTGCAAATTTCTATGTCACTGTCCATCTTTATTTGGGGTTCAGGGGGCGCGTAGATCTATGCTACGTACGCAAGGTTTTTTTTTTTAAGCGTTATTTTTTTTTCAAATATATGCATGTATAGTGTGTATATAAACAACTATATATTTTATAATGACTGTAATTACACATGTACATTAATATGTTTTAAATAGAATTACGATTACTGTAGGATATATGTAGCAGGGCATTCAGTAACTCTTGAAAAGACAAAAATAAAGTGTCAGTGTATTTCATTAGATTTTAACTTTTCCAGTTTTTAAAAAAATTTTAGTATTTCCTCACGTTTTACCACTGATTTTTAGTGACAGTCGATATGCATGGGTGTGACGGATGTGGTCTTTCTCCTCCACTCTACGATGTGATTTGCCCTAACACTACAATGGCTCAGTCTCTGGTCGAAGAATAAATGCACAAACACAAATGCTGGTTTGGTGTATTTTTCCTCTTTACTGCAGGCTGAAAAATGAAATAAATCACCCTTTAGTGGATGTATTGCTGCAGGCTGAAAAATGACCCACCCACAGCGTGCAGTACACATTGCAACTGCTGTGTTGCGTCATAACAACATTAACAAAAATTTGCATCGCAACACACAATCACACTTTGCATATAACAATAGTAATGATAAACAAAAACATACAAAAGACATACCTGAAAAATGAAATAAATCACCCTTTAGTGGATGTATTGCTGCAGGCTGAAAAATGACCTAAATAAAATGTAAAATAACATTAACCGTGGCCTTAGTATTGTTGACAAAAGGCCAATTAACTTATAAAATATATGTTAATAGTCAAATTAAATGATCAAAATATTACCCTAACTAAATCATAAACATAAAATGCTTAAAAACTCAACATATTTTGCATTATAATCAAATATATTTAACTAAATTGAGACGGAGCATAAGCTTACCCACCCACAGCGTGCAGTACACATTGCAACTGCTGTGTTGCGTCATCTCCCGTCTTATCGAACATTTTTGCCTGCAGTTCTCAAACAACCCACATGAGGGCGCCAGTAAAACATGAAATTAACCGCTGCTGAATTTATAAGAATTCACAATAAAACTAAATAAAATTCTAACTCTGTTACATGGGCTACTGGCGATGAGTTTCCCCCCTCCCCTCTCCTCTCCTCTCCTCTCCTCTCCTCTCCTCTCCTCTCCTCTCCCCTGCCGTACCACACCCACTCCCCTCCCCTCTTCTCACAGCCACCACGCCCATTTAAGTTGCATTTTTCAAAAAGATTGTGAGCTAGACTTGAGCTGAAAGAGGGGGGTTTCATGATCCTTTAAGCTTTGTGATAATACAAAATTGTGAAATGTTGGAATGTGGGGGAAAAAAGTGAAATTTTATTTTATTTTTTTTTTTTTTTTACAGTTATGTAGTTCTAACACAGTATATATATATTTTATACACTTGTAATCAGTATCAGCCATGTTACTATTACAGCAATAATGACAATAATGTTGAACTACCTTTTGTCTAAGAGGTATCTGCTATTTCAAGACCCTTGGCATCACAGATGCTGTTACAGAATTCAAGTATTCCTGTACAGTTTGCCTCAGAAGTTGCACACCTTAACATTAGGAGATTGTAACCTGCACTGTGGCTGTAAGAAACCACACCAAAACAAAAAAAATACATTTACTATCCAACATTGCTACAGCTTAAAGAATATTAATTCAACCCTTACAAGATTTAACGTCCCAGAGAATATACACTAACTATATGGTGAAATCTTCCCACTGTCTTCAATGCTGCCAATGTAAATCTGTTTCCTTGCTGATCTTCAGTGGGATCTGGAACATTTTACCTGGATAGCTAACGTTCCCTCTGGGCTGATAAGGTGCAATGTGGCATTGAGGAGAAATCCTGGCACCAGGGCTTGGTTTCATGGCAGTGGTGTGTTCTTTAATACTGCCTACATTATTCTGACTGGGTTTTGGTAGCTCTTTTGTTATGGGCTGGTTCCCAATTGCAGTCAGTATTACTGAATTTAACACCTCCCTGACACTCATCTTGTTAGTTTAATTTTGCTTGAACAACTGCATTAGTTACTGTTTCTATTAAAGTTTTAAAGTTTCAACATTCTGTTAACATTTGAAATTCTAGGAGGAGTCACGTGACCTGTGAGCACGATGGCAGCTTAGAGTTGTGTCTCTGCTAACCTTGCTCATTTTCGTTAATATATCCAAGTTCTTTCATCAATTGCTCCACACTTTGTTTTACGTTTCAACATTGGGCTTCGAAAGGATATCTTCACGTCAAGGAAAATCATCTGGAAAGCAAATGCAATGTGAAAAAGCACATGACGCTGACAAGAGGGAGGAGTTACTTTTTACATTTTACAAATGTGCTATAATAATTTACATTTAGTAAAACAAAACTGACATTGTATCTTCACTTTTCAGCATTGACCTCAGTTCATTACTGTGTTATATGCAGAACAGAGAGGATTTCACTTTGACAACACCATCAAATCAAATCAATGCCACACGAGGCAACATCCCAGTTGGATGTCATTTTCAGAGATGCTGATGACATTGGAGAGGGTCAGTAGGGAGGATGCTGGGATGTATAGCGAGGTGAAAACCGATGCCATACATAAATATGATGACACCAATATGGATGACAATGGATACCCGCAAACTGACTATTCAGCTGTTGTGGAATGGCAAAAAAAGGGAAAGGGAAAAAGCCAAAACATTGCTGGCCAGGGTACACTGCCTCTATCAACTGAACAGTAAGCAGACTTGTCTAATGCTTTTTGTTTTTACAGTGTCAGATCCAATAAATATTGTGAAGCTGTTGTGATGTGTTATGTTGTTATGGCAGTTGTGTAACTACCAGTGCACAATAATATGCACAAGAATTATTACGTTTAAAATATTGTTTTCTTTACTGTAAAGAGCCTCAGACATTCGACTTCATAATAATGCTAAGATTAAGGAATTCCTCTGGATGGAGTCTGATGAAAGGGACAAGCCACTGCCCTATAAAGACACAGCTACTAATAAAGACAACTTGACCCTTTGTTCTAAAGTTAGTTATCCTCTTTATTTATGAATTTGGAAAATATCAGAAATGATCTTCTATAAGAAACATCATATAATTGTAGGATATGTTTGCTTGCTGGAGGCTCTTTTTGCTGCAAAATTAAGGCTGCGTCTTGACTCAAAGGTATGGAATACCCAGGAAATTACAACAGCCTCTCAGGCTGGCGCTTCCAAACAAATTTGATGGCCACCGGTTTGTTATCAGACTTTCAAAAATCCCTCATGAGCACAGCAATCGCAATGACACGTCGAAAAGTGCTGGGCAGGAAGATAAGGTTAGTAGCAGTGACTATGATAATTGAAGTAGACCGATCAGTCAATATAACAAAAGTCTAGCTGAAGGAAAAAGGCAGAGTAGAGAGTTTGGTGATGAGGGAGATGAGAACACAGATTACCAAACCAATGACCCAGATCTGTGGCCAGACAAATTAACACACAATGACAGGGAAATGATTGTCAGAAAGTTAGCAACAAAGGTTGCAGACATGTTGAATACCAGTAGATTCACAATGGAAACAATTTCCAGAATATTTGCAGTTCACAAAATCTGCCAATGGAAGGGAAAAACTCAGAAGGGACTGACTTGTTTACAGCAAAATCACAAATGCTTTATACTGTATTCCTTGCTTGTTTTGGGCTGGCATCCCAAAACTTATGGCAATATAGTCTATATCAGGCAAGAATGGGACCAAATTCCAAAACCAAAACTCAAGAAACTCAACCTCGATGCCCATACATCTTCAAACTGTTTTGAAAAGAAGAGTATATGCTACACCATGGTAAACATGCCCCCGTCCCAACTCTTTTGAGACCTGTAGCAGGCATCAAATTTGAAATGAACTCATTTTGTGCATAAAACTGTAATATTTCTCAGTTTAAACGTGTTATGTTATCTATGTTCTATCATGAATAAAATTATGGCTCATGTAATTTGAAAGTCTTTTAGTTTTCATTTTATTCAAATATTAAAAACGCCCTAACTTTTTCCGGAATTCGGTTGTACTTCAACCATTTGCCACTCGACTCCGGGCATGGGAGGATATCCCCAGAGTGTCAAGCTGGATTTTGGGGATAACAGAATGAGGCTACTCGCTCCAATTCGCTCACAGACCACCCCATTTCATGGGTGTAATTCACACTTCCATCTCAGATGCATAGGTGTGATTGGCAAAGGACAAAAAAGCAGGAAACTATACGGTGCACTTACCATGGGGGTGGGGCTTTGTTATGGGGAGGGGCTTGTGGAGGGCGTGGCTTGCTTTTGTACTGTTTTTTTATGATAAAGTTATGTAAAATAACTGCTCAGTGCTGCAAAACACACAACTCTGCTAATGCTAACTAGATGGTGAAATACACAACTAGAAAAAATAGTCTGCAGGTGTATTTGAAATGTTTTAACTAATCATCTTGTAATGAATGTCATTTCAGTTCTACTTTCTGAGTATGAATTATCATATGCAGTAAAAGACAACAATACTCAAGCACTGTAAAAGGTTTTGCCACAAACTCAACTGACTGACTTCTCTTCTGTATGATTTCAGTCTCTTCAGACCTTACTGTACATGATTTATGAGCTTCTACAACTTTTGACCTCCTAACTGAACTCCTTTCCACAAACTGATCATAGAAATAAAAACAGTATATATAAAAATGGTAACACTTTACAATAAGGTCTCATTTATGTATTAACCAACATCAACTAACAATGAGCAATATCTTTAATACAGTATTTATTAATCTAACATGTTAATGTTAGTTAATAAAAATAGTCATTCATTGTTAGTTCATGATAGTTCACAATGCATTAACTAATGTTAACAAATGAAACCTTATTGTTTGTGCTTAATAAGATTAAGAGAAAACTGTTATTCATTTTTATGGTAACACTTTATAATAAATGCAACCATAATCGCACTCTCTCAATATTCAAAGTGCAAATAAGACCAAATTTTTCTTTGATACAGAACTAAGAGATGGTTACAACTACACTGCCCAGCCTAAAATAGCTTTCATATTGAGAGATATCTGTATTCATCAGGTAGCCGCTTTCAAATGCGGGGTATTGAAAGCGCGTTTGAATGCGCGCTCGTTTACTTTCACTTTCGTGATCGCGCGTACTCTGTGAATATGGAGCGGCGGCGACCGTTATACAACTTAATTAAATATTTTTTTATTTAAATACAAAGCAAAACGACAGTGGAGGCATAAACGTAGCGGTGGCATATTCTTTCCTAATCCTCCTAACACTCTGTCATGGCAACATCACGAGACTACTTTTCGCCTCGATGAGAATCTCGTCACAATTTAGTCTCGCTCGTCACACCCCTATAAACTATATAACAGCATAGGCCTATTAGTTACTAGCCCAAACTGGACGGAGACACGGAGCGCCCTGTAACTCACTGACCTGCCTGCGTTCACAATTCACACGGTGCAGATGGGAGGGAGAACGGCTGACTACACAGTTTATGGGAATAAATTGTGTATTTCCCTCACAACTGTCACAAAAAACTCACTAGTCTGTACACTATCTGTCTGGTCTCTCTGCGCGTTGCTTTGAGAGATCATGCGGCGCGATTTTTTTTCCTCACTGCTGCACGAGTCTTCGTGAGAATATGGGGGTGTGGCGTGAGATCGTGAGAATTGGGTCAATTGCGTGAGTCTCACACTGAATGCGTGAGAGTTGGCAGCCTTGCCATTACTTTGCTAAATTAGCCCAGAATCGTTTAACATTAATGTTATGGAATCATGACAAAAATGATCAATAGATTGGTTAAATTTTACTAGACCTGCATATAAAAATAAAAGACAATATATTGGATTTGCTTACCTGAATCATCCGTGTTCACTGAATTAAGCTATTCACGTGAGTAGGTGGTTGGGCGCGGTTGGGTGTGTGCGCATTCATAACGGTGCGCGTACACTTTGAACTTCAATCGTGACAAATGATTGGACTACTTGCGGAGTGACATGACGACATGAGTCGGAGGCACAAAAAACGTTGACAGCGGTGAGCGGTCATTATGTTTACCAATACTCGACCCATCGCAACCGCCGCAACCCTGACCCTTTTTTTTTTTTTTTTTTTTTTGCATGATTTACGATAGCATCATTTTCAGGTCGGAAAATCCGGAATTCCGGATTTTTCCGGAAGAATCACACCCCTGACAGCTCATGTCCACAGAGCTGAAGTTCAGTCTCTGCTGGAACAGAGTTCTGCCTTGGTTAGAGTTCCCATGGAACGCAGTAGGTCAGGCTTCTACAGCTGCTATTTCCTCATCCACCAGAAGGATGGTGGCCTCTGGCCCATCCTCGATCTGAGATGTCTGTATAATGCCCTCATGAGATGGCCTTTCAGAATTCCATAAAACAAATCCTCATGCAAATTCACCCCAGGAATTTGTTATATTGAGATAACCCCCCATCACAGACCATTCTGGAGATGCACGTTAGAGGGGATGGTGTACCAATATACAGTCCTTGTATATGGTGTACCAATATACAGTCCTCAGACTCTCTCTAGCACCGCATACTTTTATGAAGTGTTTAGACGCAGCTCATGCACCTCTGACCAAGACGGGAATCTGTATACTTTACTACCTCGGCAATTAGCTGCTTATTGCCCAATTGGCGCCATGGCCCACAGGTCCCTGCTCCTCAGACATCTAGAGAACCTAGGATTTAAAGTTAACTTTGGCAAGAGCTCACTGCTCCTCAGCCACTGAATTTCATTCCTCAATTCCATTGCTTGGCTCTCTCAGGAGAGCACCCTGAAAATCAAGACCATGGCGGCCTCATTCGAGACAGGGTCTCTTCTCCCCTCGAGGTTTCAGAAACTCTTGGGCCTTATGGCTGCAGCTTCTTCAGTCGTTTCGCTGGGCCTGCTCATGTGCCTGGCTCCTCAAACAGTAGAAGATTCAGGTTCATGCAGGTTTCAGTAAGTCAAATTTAAGACATTTTTAAGACATTTTAAGTCCATAAAGATTGAAATTTAAGACCTACACGACACACTACCAAAAATATTCAAATCAAAGAAATTCTGAAAAAATCATTTTATTTCAATGAATTCAGTCATTGAAAAAGCATTAATTTAATTTACAGATAAAGCAATCACATTAGTAACCTTCCACACACCACAATGTGCCAAATGCCCAAAACCTTAGGCCCAAAATGAAAATAGGCTAAAACAAACCCTCAAATAGAATAGATTTCATCTCATATTTATTTACATTACAAAACAGAATATTAATAGCCTAATAGAGATTGAACAGGCTACTCTACCCAGGTAATAACCAATGTATCACACACACCAGATAATCCATGTTAGATAGATACTTACCTCGGGATAATTAGAGTATCTATCTATCTATCATTATCTGATGTGTGTGTGTGTGTGTGTCCCGCACTGTCCCATGAACTGTGAGCCCAGGTACCTCGACTTAACAATTCCATTGTTCCAGAAACGAACGTGGATGTCAAGCTGTTTGGTCCTGGTGGCTTTCATTGAACATTATGACATACGGCCCGGTAAGAGTACGAATCAATTCCCCTTTTATAAACTCCCCCAATCCAAATCTCGCCACATAAGTGATCTTGTTGGGCCCGCAGTACATCTTCGCGAATACTGAATCAGGGAACATCACTTGGAAGAGATCGCTAATCTCACTGTTGCTATTAAATGAGTGCCGTTTAGTCACTGTGTGTAGTATCCAAAGCACCTCGGCTTTCGATGTGTCAGTCAATCCAAAAGTTCCCCGAAGGTTGTTCGACGGAGCTGCGATGATATTGCGCTGGAGACCGGAGGGACCAGGCATTGAGGAGGATGGCGGCAGTGGTGAGGCTAATTGGCCGAGTCCGCTGAAGGCATTTTGCGGCTAGCTTGTGTTTCTCTGCTCTGGCGTGTGACTCCAGCGCTTTCACACCCAGAGTCCCTAATTGATTTTTATTTTGCAAAGTTTGCAGTGAGCCTCGTACATGGAGCTGGGTACCGCTTGTAACCAACAGCAGAAATCGCTGTGATTAGCCATATCTCGTTGAAAGTAACTCTGAGGAGACGCAGACGTATTTCGCGGGCAGGTATTGCATTTATCACGGGATTTGTAGTTTTATCAACACGTATACCAACACCAATATATCCCAGAAAGAACTACGACTCGCCACTTTTTTTGCTACTTTGTAATAACTTTCAGCAAGTAACATTTCTGGAAATGGGTAAAAAAAATTTTAAACATGACTAAATTAAATTTAAGACCTCGGATGAAAATCTGGCCGTATTTAAGACTTTTTAAGGCCTTAAATTTAAAGTTCAGAATTTTAGACTTTTTAAGACCCCGCGGGAACCCTGATTATAAAGAGTCATTTAGTGTACGAACGAGCAACTGAATCGTCCAGCGTTCATCTGCTCGGGCTGTAATAAGCTCTTGGATATGAATATCCATTATTGTGAAAACACTAATTAGAGCACGGTAACTTTAAGATTAAATTTTAAATTTTGTTTTAAATTAAATTTTAAATTTTAATTTTTAAATTTTACAAGCGGATAATTCAAGACACTCTTTATTTATTTGTGGGCATGTCTAAGCAATAGTAGTAGGCTGTTAATGGTTGGTAATCTAACATATATTAGTTTTCAACTTTTTTTAAATAGGAATATAGCTGCCAGTCCTGCCTTGAACTGCAACTCACACAAGGAGGGCATGCAGCAACACAATCAGAAATCAGAAAGAGTAAGTACACATTTACCCTCTATTTTACTGGTGTTATATACTTAGTTATAATACAATATGTATATGTGTCTGTGTGGATTTACAAAAATTGTTTAACAGCATCACCTTCACCTGCAACTTGTTCAACCAATGTTCAATTTTAAATTGAGCTTGGTCTGGTGATAAAAAGAAACCTTTAAGTTGTCTGGCTATCTGAAAATCTTTCCAGCTTCTCTCCAGTTTGAATGTTCATATGCATGTCAAGGTTTACTTTTTGGCTGAGACTTTTTCCACAATGTTGGCAAGTAAACATCTTTTCTCCAGTATGAATTCTCATGTGGATTTCAAAGTGTCCTTTATGATTGAAGCTCTTTCCATACCGAGGGCATGCATAGTTTCTCTCCAGAGTGAATTTTCAAGTGATCTTTAAAATGTCCTATCTAGGGTTAGGAATCGTAAGAAATTTTCCAGTTCTGGTTATTCTGGTTCAGCATTTCGCCCACCCATTACACCAGAACTGTTTTCGGAACCGAAACTTAGAAATCTTGTACGGTTCCGTTTTTTTTGAAAAAACAAAACAAAAACAATACTGGATCCAGATGAGAGCCGGTTTTCAGTTCCAAACCCACGTGTAGGGTTTCTTCCAGGAGTGAAGTCTCATGTGAAATTTAAGGTTTCCTTTCATATTGAAACTCTTTCAACACTGTTGTCAGAGGAATGGTTTAACTCTAGTGTGAATTCTTTTATGGTCTTCAAAGTGTCCTTTCTGTTGGAAACTCTTTCCACACTGAAGGCATTTGTAGGGGTTTTCTCCAGAGTGAATAATCATGTGCCTGGCATGGCTCCTTTTTTGTCTGAAACTCTTTCCACACTGAAGGCATTTGTAGGGGTTTTCTCCAGAGTGACTAATCATGTGCCTGGCATGGTTCCTTTTTTGTCTGAAACTTTTTCCACACTGTTGGCAGGTGAACGGCTTCTCTCCAGTGTGAATTCTTATGTGGTCTTGAAAGTGATCTTCACGATTGAAACTCTTTCCACACTGAAGGCATGTGTAGGGGTTCTCTCCATTGTGACTTTTCATGTGCCAGTCAAGGTCTTTTTTTAGTCTGAATCTTTTTCCACACTGTTGGCAGGCGAACGGCTTCTCTCCAGTGTGAATTCTTCTGTGATTTTCAAAGTGATCTTTACGATTGAAACTCTTTCCACACTGAAGACATGTGTAGGAGTTCTCTCCTGTGTGAATATTCATGTGCCTGTCAAGGACATTTTTTAGTCTGAAACTTTTTCCACACTGTTGGCAGGCGAACGGCTTCTCTCCAGTGTGAATTCTTATGTGGTCTTCAAATTGTCCTTTCTGAATGAAACTCTTTCCACACTGAAGGCATGTGTAGGGCTTCTTTCCAGAGTGAATGTTCATATGCCTGTCACGGTTCTGTTTTCGTGTGAAACTTTTTCCACACTGTTGACAGGTGAGTGACGTCTCTATAATGTGAATTCTTATGTGGTCTTGAAAGTGTTCTTCATGATTGAAACTCTTTCCACACTGAGAGCAGGTGTAATGCTTCTCTCTACTGTGAAACTTCATGTGGAATTCAAGGTTTCCTGTTGTACTGAAACTCTTTCCACACTGTTGGCAGATAAAAGGAGTTCTAGTACCAGCCTTTTGAGCTATTTTTCTTGAGGAAGTGTTTTCAATCTGTGAGTGACTAAAAGATTTTCCTCCAGTAATGAAATCATGATGATTGTTAAATTGATCTCTCTCTTCCATTTCATTTAGTGCTTCATTCTCCTCTTTCAGTGCCATCAGGTCTGAGGCAAAAAAGAAAGAAAAAAGTTAACACCCGTTTAATGCCACAAAGCAACAGACATCTAAATGTTAATATGTTAAGCATCAAAATCAACTGCAAGTGAGCACAGCAGGACAAAAAAAGAAGAAAAAAATACAAAACAATGATATAAAAATAACCAACATACAGTATCTCACAGAAGTGAGTACACCCCTCACATTTTTGTAAATATTTTATATCTTTTCATGTGACAAAACTGAAGAAATTACACTTTGCTACAATGTAAAGTAGTGAGTGTACATCTTGTATAACACTATCAATTTGCTGGCCCCTCAAAATAACTCAACACACAGCCATCAATGTCTAAACTGCTGGCCACAAAAGTGAGTACACCTCTAAGTGAAAGTGTCCAAATTGGGCCCAAAGTGTCAATATTTTGTGTGGCCACCATTATTTTCCAACACTACCTAAAAGGATTAGTTCACTTTCAAATAAAATTTTCCAAAATTCTAGTTTCAGTGCAGCTTCAAAGGGTTTTAAACGATACCAGATGAGGAACAATGGTCTCATCTAGCAAAACGACTGGTCATTTTTGCTTCACAGGTTGCCAATGGAGTCCTCTTCCACTCCTCCATGATGACATCATGGAGCTGGTGGATGTTAGAGACCTTGCGCTCCTCCACCTTTCGTTTGAGGATGCTCCACAGATGCTCAATATGGTTTAGGTCTGGATACATGCTTGGCCACTCCATCACCTTTGCCCTCAGCTTATTTAGCAAGGCAGTGGTCTTCTTGGAGGTGTGTTTGAGGTCATTATGTTGGAATCTAATATGTTAGCTCATACTCTGCTTAAGTTTTTTACAGTACATGTTGGCATTCATGATTCCCTCAAAGAACTGTAGCTCCCCAGTGCCGGCAGCACTCATGGTCTCATTAGACCACAGGACATGGTTCCAGTAATTCATGTCCTTAAGGGGTCGCACACCGGACGCGAAGCTCGGCGCCGCGCCGCGTCTCAGGTATCTCACACCGGACGCGCACATTCTATACGCGCAAGCTCAATTTTGAATCGGCTGCACGATGAGTTCTTACTTTATTATTTATTTTTTTATTTGTATTGAATAATAGCTGACTTTTGAAGGTTCATTAATGAAGATCACATTATGTCTGTTATTGTTTTGTTGTATCGGTTGTCTAGGCAATTATGTTACATTGTAGCAATATTATTTAACTAACGTTAACTAGCTAGTCCGAGTAAAAACGTTAGCAAAACAAGTTATTTCGGTAACACTTTACAATAAAGTTTCATTTGTTATCATAGTTAATGTATTAGGTTAACTAACATGAACTATGAGCATTTGTTACAGTATTTATTAAGCTTTGTTAACTTAATGTTAGTTAAAAAACAGTTGTTCTTTGTTCATGTTAGTTCAGTGCATTAACTAATGTTAAATACAACTTTGATTTTAATAATGTATTAGTAAATGTTGTAATTAACTTAAAGATTAATAAAGGCTGTATAAGTGCAGTTCATTATTAGTTCATGATAACTAATGTATAATAATATATAATATATTTAATATTTCGTATTTTGTGGGGATTTCACAGTACTAAAGAATATTAACTTCTAAATTATGCAGTATTCAACAGATATAATTACATTATATTATATATTTATCCAATGTAGACTATGAAGGTTTTTGAATGCCCTGTTTTTTATGTCCTCCTCAAACAGATCAAATAATGACGGACAACAAAAAAAACTGCTGCACTGCTACTTTTACGTCGAAGGCTGAAAAATAGAGGCAATCGAATTTGCCTGTGCTATGTTATTTCGCATCACTGAGGTTAGTGTATGGAAAAATGGCACAAAAGAGCAAAATAATATATTAGAAAGGGCTACGTTTATTATACATTTTCCCCAAATATGTTTAGACCTTACTCAAACTGTTGAACTCAGAATGTAAAACAAGTGTATCTTGTAGCACAGGGTGAAATCAGTATGTACATTGACGATTTGAGGGAAATATAATATAAATTTAATATAAAACCTTGAAATGGCGCTCTGTGGCGCGGCAGGATTTTGAACAACTTCCTGAGTCGTAGCTGGGCGCCGCGGACAGGCGCCGAATGTCGCCACCGGTGTGCGTACTCTCATAGAAAACAATGTGTTCGAATTTTAAAGACAGCGCCGAGCTACGCGTCCGGTGTGCGACCCCCATTAGTCTGCTTGTCTTCAGCAAACTGAAAGCCTACGCCATCTTTATGTAGAGCAACAATTCTTTTTTTTCAGATCCTCAGAGAGTTCTTTGCCATGAGGTGCCATGTTGAACGTCCAGTGACCAGTATGAGAGAGTGAGAGCAATAACACCAAATTTAACACACCTGAAACTTTGTAAAACTAACGAGTCACATGACACCAGGGAGAGAAAATGGTTAATTAGGCCCAATTTGGAAATTTATACTTAGGGGTGTACTGACTTTTGTGCCCAGCAGTTTAGTCATTAATGGCTGTGTGTTGAGTTATTTTGAGAGGACAACAAATTGACACTGTTATACAAGCTGTACACGTACCATAGACTGTAAAAAAAAAAAAAAAAAAAAGATGGACGCGTGACGCTGCTTCTTTCCATTGTAATAAACTAAATGTAAAATGTACAAGGATGGGCAATGACTAGACTTGTGCCAATATTTGGTAATGCGATATATCGTGATAATGATTATGCACGATACTGTTATCGTGGGCATTTCAAAATACCGTAAATAATAATTTATCACCAATTATTAAAATTTTTATAATGCATTTAAGAATACTTTCCCCATAAACTGTATAAAATGCACAACACCGCTGTTCTCTGCATCAAAAGAACACGCGCTCAGATGTAAACAAGCCCAACATGCATGAGAAGCACATGGCGGAACGAGTGAAGGAGACGCGCTGAATGAAAGTGCGCGTTCACTCTCTGACAGCAGAGGGCGCTGATTGAACAGCAGAATGCAACGGTTCCCTGGAAACACCACAAACAAAGCAACTGCGCTAGTGAAGTTTTTAAAATGCCTCACACATTTTAATCTGGACTACAACATGCCCTAATGATTAGAAATGTTCTGATAATTTGTTATTGTTCAGTAAAACTTAAAGAATTAATTATTACCAAACTCACAATGAAAAATACGTATAAAGCATTAATTTCTTAGTTACTGTTTAATAACATTACTAAAATCAAAAGAACTTATTTAATGGACCTAAGATAAAACTAACAATGATCAGTTGTGTTTCTTAACTAACATTAACAAAATATAATACTTTCTGTAACAAATGTAGCTATTGCTATCTTAGTTAATGCATTAAATAATGAGACCTTATTGTAAAGTGTAACCTGTTGTTCTTTATAGCCTAATTCTTTTGCACTTTAATCTGTTTGAAAATTTGACTTTATTTAAACATTTAGTTATTTTTGTTATTACAAAAAGATTTCTTAAACCTGTTGTACTATGACAACACTTTTTTTTTGTACAAATTATTTCAATATCGTGATAATACCGTATACCGTGATAAAAGCTTCAGCAATTAATCGCAACATGAAAATTTGATACCGTCACATGCCTGGCATTGACATGTTATGCAAAAACGTCAGTTTGGAGCCTGAACATGTGCAGAAGGAATCGTCAGTGGAGCCCGTAGCCGCTGTATCAAACTTCCGCCCAGACGACTGCATCATCATTGATGTATTTTAAATTAAACACAATTTAAAATTCTACCTATAAAATAACAGGCTGTTCTGTTTCTAGAGCAATAATATTTTTGAAACTCAAAAATTCAGAAGATAAACTCAATATAATAAGCCACTAGAAACAACTCTAAAATGTTAGAAACAGTCCTAACATTTTAAATCAAGTTGAACTAACGTTACAGGAGATCGATTAATTATAGAGCACTGTCTACAGCAGGGGTCATCAACTATATTTGTCCAAGGGCCAGAATTTTTCTCTGCAGACACTGTAAGGGCCAGATACTCGTAATATAAAATAAAATTCGAATTGTATCCTAATATGTTATTATTTGATATACTAATTCTAATTCCAAATTTATTTTATTTTTTTACATATTACCTGTACTGCAGCAAGCCACCAGGGGGCGATAGCGATATTTTAGGCTTCATATTTGTGAGGCTGTCAAGCTGTCCATCACTGTCACGCAATTGTGCGCTAATCCCAGGCAAGGAAAATTTTGTGAAAAAATGAGCACGTGAAACAATAAAAGATGTTCAATGAGAGAACGCGTTTATCGTCATTCTTGACTGAAGGCAGGCTATGGCACAAGCTACTTTCAGAAGGGTTTTTTTTTTCGTTAGATTTAAAAATAAACAAATATGGAACGGACCCGAATATTCAAATATTCGTTCGGTGGGTTGGTATTCGATTTGAAAATTTGACATTCGAATATTTTTTTATTTTTATTTTTTGCACACCTGGGATCCCCCGCGAAACGATTCTCATTCCCCTTGAATAAGGCCGGCGACACACTGGCTGCGTGAGCGTCTCAGCTGCGTGGCGTGTCCGTTTTTATTTCGGCTCCCATATTTAACAGGTTGGAGTTTGCACACTGAGACACGCGTCTCAGGCGCGCTCGAGCCACGCGGAAAACGCGTGCATGCTAGAAATAAACCGACGCGTGTTCCAGCAACGGGAGTGTTCAGAACAGCGGAGTTTGTATGGACCGAAGTGCATGTCTGAGCTTGTGTTTTGTTGCTTTGACACTGTGGAAAATACAATAATAGAAACAAAATGTATTAGCATTTTACCCGTTATTATCAATCTAAATTAATCTAGTTTTTAATTTAACTTAATTTCGTTTTTCTTTATTTAAATTTCATTTTTCTTTATTTAAATTTCGTTTTTTCTTTATTTAAATTTCGTTTTTGTTTATATAAATTTCGTTTTTTCTTTATTTAAATTTCGTTTTTCTTTATTTAAATCTACCCTTACTGTGCCAATTTGTTAGTCAGAAAAATATTAGACTACCTTAAAAGTATTGCTTAATTTAACAGACCTGTGTGTGTGCGTTTTATATCACTAGTGCAGTGTCCGTTCTCGGAGCATAAGCCCTGCCCGCGTGAGGTGCGCCGCTTCCCGCTCGCGCTGTTCTGACTGTAGTTTACTAAAGGTTTATTAATTCTGAATGTGTCGCGTCTCGCGTGTCCATCTATATTGCACCAAATGCGACACTGCACTGCCTTGTGAAGTCGATTGGATGAACGGTTCTCGAAATAATAAAAATGCAAACGGACATACAGACACAGATTCCTGCCTTTATTAGAGAGAAAAATATGTTCAGCCCCTCTCTCCGAAGAGTCGATGTTCATTACTACCGAAGCTTCGAAGCTCAAAAAATGGTATTCGGACCAGCCCTAAACTTTTTTCCTCTTACAAGGCTATTCCTGAATTCAGTATTATTCTGGGGGCCGGATGGAAATCTCTGGCGGGCCGGATTTGGCCCGCGGGCCGCCAGTTGACGTTGCATGGTCTACAGCAATTAGAGTAGGCTATCATTAGTTTTGTCCTGCTAATTATTATTTTATACCCATAAAAATAATTAGTAACTGCCAGATAACAATAACCTGCTTTTTCCCGTCATGGCTAACGTTCGGCATGTTATCTTAACTAATAACATTTATTAATTAGCTTAAAAGCCAACATTTAAAAAATTGGCAGAATATTCAAACATTGCACATTTGGAAAATGCAGGAATAGAAGTAGAGCATTAATACATAATCTCCAGCTGCTGTAAGAATTTCCCTTGCGGTATTTTTGAGTGGCTCTGCACGTTCTAGACGGGCTGACAGTCAGTTCAGTTACATTGTTGTGCCACAAGGTGGCGGCAAGGGACTGTCTTTGAGTCTTTAAACCATTTATTCAACTACACAAAATGCTGATTCATTTAAAGATAGATGTAATGAAACAAGCTGTTGAAATAATTTGAACTTTTGGCGCCACTTTATAAGGCACAGCTGACTAGAAACGCACTGATGCTAAGGGAGTGATTCCTATCCTTGGAGAGGACAATCTTTTTTCACGAATATGTCCCGGCCTGAAGGACAGATACAAGTAATCGCATGCACTCAGTCGATCTCTCTCACATCCACTGTCTGTTTAGGCTTGTTTAGAGCAAAATCACTATGGTACACATTATGCTATCATTATTAACTTAATTAATATTTAGTACACATGCATGAAGTGTAAAACGAGAAGGTCATAACCTTTCAAAAATAGAAAACTTGCAAATATTGCAGTTGGCTCGTAAATAACACGGTATAACAATATTGCGGTTATCGCGACAGCCCTATAAGCGGGTGTTTGTGATGACCAGAGCAACAGGTAGAGAGTAATTCCTTCACAAAAACTGATTCACTGAAATGTAACAAGCAGTATGTTATCATTATCAGGGCCAGTTGCCTATTTATGCAGAACAGCTGATTGAGACAAAAGCTGTGATTTAATTCAATGTCTTGTTAAAGTGGTTTCCCTTCTTGTGTAGGCTACATTTTCGACAGCAAAGCATATGTTATTCCCCCAACCCCTGAACAAACGTTACATCTGAGGAAGACCCATATTGCTTTCTGTTGCTTTGTTTCTAGGGTTAACAATATGGCGGTAGATCATGGTATGAACATGTACAATTATCACATTGATGATAAGGATGAAATGACAATGTTCTGAAAATGAAACCAACCTGTTTGTTCCTCAGTTTCTTCTTGTTTCACTGTGAATGTTGCTTCAATCCTCATGTCTTCACTCTCCTCTTTAATAAACTCCATCTTTATAATAGTGTCACATATATCCTAGTTACTTCAACAGGAGGTTTTCTGTGTTTGTCCTGTTTAGGAATAATTAACAGGAAGAAAAATAATTCCAAACTAAATAAGTGCATCTCAATCGCTGGCAAGAGAGTCAGTCAGAGTAAGTTAATGGACTTAAATCACCTGATTAAAATGTTATATATATCATATATACCAGTGGTGTTCTGAAATGAGGCGGCACATTTTTTATTTATGAATCAATGTAAATTCATGCATTAGTCTTAACGTTGACACATCTTTCTTGTTAAATGAACATTACTTTACATTACATCAAAAAAGAAACCAAAGACAATTCTATTTTGTAATTTTACATTAACAACGTAATGTTCAATTTATCAAAACCAAGTCATCTCATCAAGTTAGTGTTTTAAGCATTTCTACATTCATTCCAAAATAATAACTAAAGACAATAATAATTTAAACGATATATTTTATTTGTGTATTGATTTTAACGTGACATAAAGCGGTGATATTTAACTGGGTGAACGCACATGTAAACAAGAGGCGGGATTTATCGCACAATTTGCTCTCTTTTTAATGTCATAATTTATAATATTTGTGGTGGTTTTATATGTAATATGGATTATTTTCTTATCCTACTGAGACGCCCATGATATATATAAAATGGATATTTATTATTTATATTTCGTATTCAACTATTCATACATCAAATTTAATAAATTACACTTTTATGAAAACATTTGTCGTTGGTTTGTAAAAGCTGCCATTACACATTGTGTTTGTTGTTCTCGTTCATTTACTTGTAACGTCAGATTGCGGTGTTTAACTGATTCAAGACGCTCATTTTCTGTTACTCAAAAGTGGGATTTACTACCAAAAATAAGCGCTCAATGTTAAATAAAGCACTGCAACATTACATTCAAGAATGGTTAATTAACTGTACATAATTTGTAAAAAAATAAATTGACTGAACAGTTTGAATTGATTTAAAAACTTTAAATGTGTTAAAAAAGAATCAAACCTTTCTCCAGCCGAATCACAACAGATGCAGGAGCACGGCGCCGCTTTATGACGTCACAAAACCAAACCAAAATAAAAGTCCCATTCACACGCTTCTGTCTGTATACACCCAAGACAATTTTAATAACTACTAATGAAAGGGTGTGAGATTCTGTCTAATAATGTTTGGGTGTAGAAACCATTTATACCTGATATTACAGTATTAATATTCAAATACAAATGTGGGTTACAAGTTTAAAATACATGTAAATGCAAGTCTTAGACAACAGGACAAAAACAGAACAAAGACAGAAATTAAATTAAGTCTTGCAGGAACAGTAGGTTTTTATCTAATGTAGAAATACTGACAGGTCATAATCGAGAGGGATTGGCTCATCTTTCAGGAAGATGAAAGGTCATCTATAACTTGCATAGGTCGCTCGTCTATGAACGTGCTGCTCGATGCAGAAGCTCATGAGAGTGTTTGACGTCCTCTATTGAAACACTTCATCATTGACTCTCTCTGATCTGATGAAAGTGAAGTATATTAATATATTGAATTATTTGTGTTCATTACAGCACTGAGAGCAGCAGCAGGACGATCACATGACAGATATAGGAAGAAAACACTGATATTATTCTCCACAACACTACATGATGAATTCAGAGCATGGTATTACCACAGTTCATGTAGAAAAAGATGGTTTATCATGTCAGGATACTTTCTAGATCAGGACGAGCAGCATGAACCACTGAACAAAGAAACTCCAACAATTCTGACATTTACAGTAATGATGTGATTCATCTAGACTGAGTTCAGAGTTCAGCTTACAGTTTTCCTTCTTTCATTCCTAATATATTTCTGAGTGATCTGGATTGAACTCATGATGATTAGACTCAATCCTTGTTTTCATCTTTTCTCAGAGTTGTCAGAGCATCAGGGGCTGGTTGCACCAGCTGGACATAAAAAAAGTTGGGTGTAAGCTCTACGCTGGACTTAGTTACGTCCAGCTTTCTGATGAATATTTACACCTGTTGCACCATCTAAAACTACAACTAGGCGCAGGTACGCTTAGCGTAGACGATGCGCGTACACGCTGACATGTTCTAAAGCACTGTTAGTTGAGACACTGTTCACATTACTATGGTTATCAACTAAACCTTTCAATAAATTCTATATATCTAGCATCTAGCGGATTGGTCCGGTCTCTCATTACTCTTTTACACCGGAAAACCCGCTGATCATGTAGCCTGTATACCAGACGCGCCATCATCTCAACATTTTTATTTATCTTTATTTTCACCATGGAAACAAGTCAAGACTTCTCACTTTAAATCTTACACCTAGTCAAAGGTAGGTGTAGTCTCAGATGTGTGCTACGCCCAGATGGCGCAACAGGTATTAATTCTATGCATATAACGATCGGTTTGTGCAAGAAACCGAACAGTATTTATATAATTTTTTACCTCTAAAACACCAATATGTCCACTCACAGTGAGCTTGTGACACTATCCTGTTGTTATTTTTACCACAACACAACTTGGAATATAATATATGATGCCACATTGTGCAGCTTTTGGTCGTAATTTTCAGTCGTTGGGCAACAAGAGAAGTGATTCAAGTCTTTACTAGCAAGAAAAGAATGGAAAGTTGTGAAGAATGTGGACGAATAAAAACTTCATCAAGAGTCATGTCTTCTTCATCTGTTTACTTTGGGGCAATGGTAATCTTATAAGGCATACAAGTCTTAATACCCTAAAACTTAAGCTTTTTCAATTTCAATTTGTAGTGCAAAATTAGTGAGGATGAAAACATTGAAGTTGTGCAATGTCTCTGTGGCTACTCAAAACTGCTGTTCTGTTGTATGTTTGACGTATAAAAATCATCTGATGTGTCACCTGAATGCATTACACGGTTAAACGTGCTAAGCTACTATTTTATGCTATCACAGACATCTTGTGCATCAGTGCACACAAGCTTAAAACAATACTGGTTCCAGATAAGAGCCAGTTTTCAGTTCCCAACCCTAGTCCTATCTGATTGCAACAATTTCCCCACTGAGGGCACGTGTAGGGTTTCTTCCAGGAGTGAAGTCTCATGTGAAATTTAAGGTTTCCTTTCATATTGAAACTCTTTCAACACTGTTGTCAGAGGAATGGCTCAACTCTAGTGTGAATTCTTTTATGGTCTTCAAAGTGTCCTTTCTGTTGGAAACTCTTTCCACACTGAAGGCATTTGTAGGGGTTTTCTCCAGAGTGAATAATCATGTGCCTGGCATGGTTCCTTTTTTGTCTGAAACTTTTTCCACACTGTTGGCAGGTGAATGGCTTCTCTCCAGTGTGAATTCTTATGTGGTCTTGAAAGTGTTCGTCACGATTGAAACTCTTTCCACACTGAAGGCATGTGTAGGAGTTCTCTCCTGTGTGAATGTTCATGTGCCTGTCAAGGTCTTTTTTTTGTCTGAAACTTTTTCCACACTGTTGGCAGGCGAACGGCTTCTCTCCAGTGTGAATTCTTTTGTGATTTTCAAAGTGTTCTTTACGACTGAAACTCTTTCCACACTGAAGGCATGTGTAGGGGTTTTCTCCAGAGTGAACGTTCACATGCCTGTCAAGGTTCTGTTTTTGTCTGAAACTTTTTCCACACTGTTGGCAGGTGAACGAGGTGTCTCCGATGGAAAATCTTTTATGGTCTTGAAAGTGTTCTTCACGATTGAAAGCCTTTCCATGCTGAAGGCATTTGTAGGGGTTCTCTCCAGTGTGAATGTTCATGTGCCTGTCAAGGTTCTTTTTTTGTCTGAAACTTTTTCCACACTGTTGGCAGGTGAACGGCTTCTCTCCAGTGTGAATTCTTTTGTGGTTTTCAAAGTTTTCTTTACGAATGAAACTCTTTCTGCACTGAAGGCATGTGTAGGGGTTCTCTCCAGAATGAATGTTCATGTGCCTGTCAAGGTTCTGTTTTTGTCTAAAACTTTTTCCACACTGTTGGCAGGCGAACGGCTTCTCTCCAGTGTGAATTCTTTTGTGGTTTTCAAAGTGGTCTTCACGATTGAAAGCCTTTCCACACTGAAGGCATGTGTAGGAGTTCTCTCCAGTGTGAATGTTCATGTGCCTGTCAACGTCCTTTTTTTGTCTGAAACTTTTTCCACACTGTTGGCAGGCAAACGGCCTCTCTCCAGTGTGAATTCTTTTGTGGTTTTCAAAGTGTTCTTTACGTTTGAAACTCTTTCCACACTGAAGGCATGTGTAGGGCTTCTCTCCAGAGTGAATGTTCATATGCCTGTCACGGTTCTGTTTTCGTTTGAAACTTTTTCCACACTGTTGACAGGTGAATGGCATCTCTATAATGTGAATTCTTATGTGGTCTTGAAAGTGTTCTTCATGATTGAAACTCTTTCCACACTGAGAGCAGGTGTAATGCTTCTCTCTACTGTGAATCTTCATGTGGACTTTAAGGTTTCCTGTTGTACTGAAACTCTTTCCACACTGTTGGCAGATAAAAGGAGTTCTAGTACCAGCCTTTTGAGCTATTTTTCTTGAGGAAGTGTTTTCAATCTGTGAGTGACTAAAAGATTTTCCTCCAGTAATGAAATCATGATGATTGTTAAATTGATCTCTCTCTTCCATTTCATTTAGTGCTTCATTCTCCTCTTTCAGTGCCATCAGGTCTGAGGCAAAAAAGAAAGAAATGTTAACACCCGTTTAATGCCATAAAGCAACAGACATCCAAATGTTTATATGTTAAGCATCAAAATCAACTGCAAGCGAGCACAGCAGGACAAAAAAAGAAAAAAAATACAAAACGATATAAAAATAACCAACATACAGTATCTCACAGAAGTGAGTACACCCCTCACATTTTTGTAAATATTTTATATCTTTTCATGTGACAACACTGAAGAAATTTCACTTTGCTACAATGTAAAGTAATGAGTGTACAGCTTGTATAACACTGTCAATTTGCTGTCCCCTAAAATAACTCAACACACAGCCATTAATGTCTAAACCGCTGGCCACAAAAGTGAGTACACCTCTAAGTGAAATTGTCCAAATTGGGCCCAAAGTGTCAATATTTTGTGTGGCCACTATTATTTTCCAACACTACTTAAACGGATTAGTTCACTTTCAAATAAAATTTTCCAAAATTATAGTTTCAGTGCAGCTTCAAAGGGCTTTAAACGATACCAGATGAGGAATAAGGGTCTCATCTAGCAAAACGACTGGTCATTTTTGCTTCACAGGTTGCCAATGGAGTCGTCTTCCACTCCTCCATGATGACATCATGGAGCTGGTGGATGTTAGAGACCTTGCGCTCCTCCACCTTTCATTTGAGGATGCTCCACAGATGCTCAATATGGTTTAGGTCTGGATACATGCTTGGCCACTCCATCACCTTTGCCCTCAGCTTATTTATCAAGGCAGTGGTCTTCTTGGAGGTGTTTGGGGTCGTTATGTTGGAATCTAATATGTTAGCTCATACTCTGCTTAAGTATTTGACAGTACATGTTGGCATTCATGATTCCCTCAATGAACTGTAGCTCCCCAGTGCCAGCAGCACTCATGGTCTCATTAGACCACAGGACATGGTTCCAGTAATTCAAGTCCTTAGTCTGCTTGTCTTCAGCAAACTGAAAGCCTATGCCATCTTTATGTAGAGCAACAATTCTTTTTTTTCAGATCCTCAGAGAGTTCTTTGCCATGAGGTGCCATGTTGAACGTCCAGTGACCAGTATGAGAGAGTGAGAGCAATAACACCAAATTTAACACACCTGAAACTTTGTAAAACTAACGAGTCACATGACACCAGGGAGAGAAAATTGTTAATTAGGCCCAATTTGGAAATTTATACTTAGGGGTGTACTGACTTTTGTGCCCAGCAGTTTAGTCATTAATGGCTGTGTGTTATTTTGAGAGGACAACAAATTGACACTGTCATACAAGCTGTACACCATAGACTGTAAAAAAAAAAAGAAAAAGAAAAGAAAAAAAGAAGATGGACGCCGTGACGCTGCTTCTTTCCATTGTAATGAACTGAATGTAAAATGTACAACAATGGGCGTTGACTAGACTTGTGCCGATATTCGGTAATGCGATATATTGTGATAATGAATATGCACAATATTGTTATCGTGGGCATTGCAAAATACTATAAATAATAATTTATCACCAATTATTAAAATTTTTATAATTTTTATACACCGCTTTATTCTGTGTCAAAAGAACGTGTGCTCATGTAAACAAGCCCAACGTGCATGAGAAGCACATGGCGGAATGAGTGAAGGAGAGGCGCTGAATGCGCGTTCACTCTCTGACAGCAGAGGGCGCTGATGGAACAGCAGAATGCAGTGGTTACCACAGAAACCGCGCAAACAAAGCAACTGCGGTGGTGGGCCTGTACCATGAAGCTGGATTAGCTGGCTAGCCAGGTAAATTTAAAATTAGCTTGCGCCAATCCTGGGTTTTAGGTACCATGAAAGTAACTTGGCTTTTAGTGGTGTTCATCGCCATAGTAACTTATGCTCCATGGCTAACCTACTCCGGGGCAGGTTATGTTCTGGGTTAGAGATTTCAACCTGAAATTGGACCAATCAGATGTAAGCTAAGTGACACTGACACACTCAACACAAAGTCACTCCCCCAGTTTCTCATCCTCCAAATAAAAGGTCATTATATAATAAACAAATATTTAATGATGAAATTGTCTGGTTTTAATAATAATATAATTTATATGATTTGTATAAATATATGATCTATATTTTTATGAATCCATTACACACACGCAAGTTTAGTGTAACAGTAGTTATTAACAGTGTTGGGCACGTTACTTTAAAAAAGTAATTAGTTATAGTTACTAGTTACTTCTCACAAATAGTAACGGAGTTAGTAACTGAGTTACATCATTATAAAAGTAACTAATTACCAGGGAAAGTAACTATTGCGTTACTAAAAAAAAATTAAAACGTCAAATAACTTGAATGCCCAATATTAAATATAAGTCTAAGAATAAATTATTCTTGATCCGACTCGCGACTCATGATCCGCTCTTGCTTATGAAATTTATCTGTATTGTACAATACTTGTTGGTAGCCATTAAAGAAAATGTAGTTTCATATATATGTTTAAATAGTCCTATGTTATGTTTTAAATTCATTTACTTGATTATGAAAAGTGAACAGCATTAGTAAGATGCATCATAAAATGCGCAATATATTGGGAGTCATGGAGTGGGTCAGACATGATTTTGACCACTTTAAAGAGAGGCTTTCTATAAAACAAAACATAATAAAGTGAATTTCGTTTTGTAAAAATTGTATCTTAATTTTAATCAATGTTTCATCAACCAATTGCCTGGATTTAATAAATAAGAAGCAAATAGCAGACAATAATGGCAGGCGCGGGCGCGATCGCTGGCCCGTGAACTGGAATGTGACTTATAGGCTAAATGAACCAAAACTCAGCGTATAGGCCTGCTTGCCTCGCAGACATGAGAAATATATCTATAGAAAGCTTGAAATATCTACTGTAAAATGAAATAATTAAAAATGAAAAGAAATAGGCTACTCTGATTATGTAGCCTATCCGAATGAAATGTACTGTGATGAATGGAATTGAATAATTTGAATGTTTGATGTATACGCCCTTTAGTTTGCGTAAGTGGGTGTTCCTTAATGACATGAATGGGTGCAGGTGATTCTTTAAATAATTATCTCGAGGACTGCTCGAGAGAGGATGCTGGGGAAGTTTTTGGAGTTTGGAGCTCTTATGTGGGGAATGCTAAACGGCCGCTCGGGACAAATAGTGTCTCTGGCGGTGAAGATAGTAAGTTAGTGGGGGGGTAAATGTGGTAGGCAGTCAGGGTGGAACTTCTGATTAGGAGAGCTCCTGACTGAAGCCTTAAATAATTCTGCCCCAGGAACTGAGCTGAAAGATGCTGAACCTGATGGACTGATTTCTATGTACTGAGTGATAAGTGACAAAAGAGTCTATGGTGTATCTTCCCTGCTGAGCTGAATTCATCGTCGTGTGATCCTCTCCTGGTCCATCAAGTAAAGGGGGGTAACGTTTTTATGACGTGTGCTGACTTTTAATGTTTAATAAAGAATTGTGTGTTTAATTGCCATCCAGGTGTTCTGTTCTCTGCCCTCTTATTCGTACGGTTGTTACAGTACATTCTCTCTCTAGGCGTGTCCAGTATATGCGGAGATGATGAGTGAGC
>NC_063057.1:39016959-39076767 GCF_018812025.1 Megalobrama amblycephala | reverse complement strand
CCTGCGATGGAAACACACACACTCACACACACACAATATATCAGGCATGTTATCAGCTAGAGATAAAAAAAAGCAGGAAAGTCTGACCCCGCACCCAAGCCACACCCCGGCACTTTAAAAAAAAATATATATATATATATATATATATATATATATATATATATATATATATATATATATATTTATCACATTAAAAGATATGTCATGCATTGTAATAATGCATATTATTGTTCTGTAAAATTAATAAGCAGCATTTAGTAATTATGATAATTAATATAATATAATATATTAAATGTATTAATAGAATTGTTATTATTAAAGTACCAGTACAATTATTGATTTTAAAATCAATTTCTGCTCACCATGCAGGGCCGCATTTATTTGATTAAAAATGCAGTACAAACAGCAACATTGTGAAATATTCTTATAAATAAAAAAAAGTTTTCTATATTTATAAAAAAAATATTTTATAAAATGTAATTTATTCCTGTCATCAGCATCATTACTCCAGTCTTCAGTGTCACATGATCCTTCAGAAATCATTACAATTTGATTTGATGCTCATGAAACATTTATGATTATTATCAATGTTGAAAACAGTTGTGCTTTTTCATATTTTTGTGGAAATTGTGATATCTGTTAGTTTTCTTTGAAAAATAGAAAGTTAAATGAACAGCATTTATTTGAAATTATTACATGTATTTATCAAATATATTATTTATTAAAGCATTTATTAAATTGAAATATTCTGTAACATTTTTAATGTATTCACTCACTTTATCACTTTAAAGTATGACGAATTAATGCATTATTTTTTCTATTTTTTTAAATCCTACCACAAATGTTTAAATTGGATTTCCACAAAAATTAAGCAGCAAAAACTGCATTTTAACATTGATAATATAAATAGTGAATGTTTCTTGAGCAGCAAATCAACATTTCTGAAGAATCATGTGACACTGAAACTTCTCTTTGTAAACAGAATTATAAACAATTCTAACGACGAATGTTGCATTACCAAATCCAAATTTAGACGTCACAAAGTAGCATTTACAGAGAATCGAAAATGAAAACGCACCACTGTTACAGCAAACATGCAGCGCGTCAGACTATTATTTATGTAATTACATCACAGCCGTTGCAAATTATATATTAAATTCTCGTCACCACCATTCATAAAAAAGTTACCGAACGAGTAACACGTTTCAGCGCTGATTCTACTCGCATTTGGCGCGTTGAACCATTTGAACTCTTTTAGGGACCCATATGACGCGTCTAAAAACGCATGGAAAACGCGTCGGCGCCGCTTTCTCCTTTCCAAAGCGCTCGGGCGCTGCGGTGGCGTCTGCTGTTACTAAGCAACCATGAGGCGCGCTCTCCATGACGAGTGTGTTTCAGCCAAGCGGCAACCTCCCCCTTTCTCTCGTGAAGCCAATACGGAAGTAACTTAAACTGCGATTCATCGACTGGCCGCTAGGGACAGGCTCCAAAAGAGAGCAGAATCTCATAGAGTTTCTAGCAGAAAAAAACATGTTTACAAGTTGGTACAAATTGTGGTTTTGGTCTATACTGCTATTTTTGCCCTTCATGACAACTCTGAGGGGGGTGAATTTTTTTATAACTTATCCGTTTAAATTATATTAAGCCTTAAAGTTCTGCATAATTAAGGGCGTGGTCACTTGAGTGACAGGTAGATTGCGCTGCTGTCTGTGAGCCGTCATGTTACCTCAGCTGCCGCTGAATTTGGCATCTCAGTCGTTTTTGTGCTTTTTTTCTCGATTATTTTATACAATTATAAAATATGGCTTGCTGCATAATATTCGAGACTGATGTGTGTCTGTGTAGATGTGCATGCATGCGGAAGAGACACAGAACACACGTTGTTGGATCGTGGCATTGGCTGAAAGTTTTGATTGTGAGATTTAATGACAATACCAGGAGGACATACAACTCTGACAGCACTGCTTGGATATTATAACTAAAACTGCTGCACTATTTTGAAAAAAATATACTTTGGACACAGGCTCATTTGTTTGTTAGATACGATCGTGTACAGTTTTACAACATAAAGGCTGCTCAGATTGCATCCTTTCTTGAAGAACGATGACAGAGAGCAGATCATTCAGAAGAAATGTTTTTTTTGTTTTGCAATGGACACTCATATTTTAACCAAGTGCCACAGATTGGATTCATCTCGCGATCTCTATTTCATTATAAAGGTATGAAGTCCCATTTGATTTTCCATGTTGTTATTTGCACACCCAACACTACTGGTGTTGGAGGATCTATATCTTAAAAAACACCGTAGATTGACAGTAAACCTTTAGAACTTTCTGATGATAAAACTTATCTTCATTAATATTTTAGATCGTATCTAAGATAGATAGATAGATAGCTCCTTTGCCTGCTAACATGGTCACGTCGAGCTAGGCGGGCGTGGTTTCAGCAACCAATCACATCAGCTCAAACCACCTCCCCGCCTCTTTACCCATTTTCAGTTATACGGGAGTGACGTGCGGTGATGCACAGCTAAGATGGCCGCGGCCTCATTTACGCGTCAAAACTGCTGTTCAGAACTCTATGGGTGACGTCACGGACACTACGTCCATATTTTTTTACAGTCTATGGTTTCAGCAAAGGATATATGGATTTCCAGCACCGGGGTGGCGGGGGCGAGGCCAAGATGGCGTCGTGAGAGGACGGTTTTGCTGTGGCTCTTAAAAACTTTGCTCATATCCCGGTTTAATTTCTAATATGTTCATGTTCAGAACTAATTCAAAGGTGATGTTTGTTTTATGTGTTAAATAGCTGCACTTAAACGTATTTTTTTCTTTGCACTTTTCCGCAAGTTCCGCAGACGCACCTTTTGCTAGCTAATCACTATAATCCACGTGTTTTAACTGCTGTGCTGACTTGAGAATATGGATGAAAAAGAAGAAACGCACCTTGCTATGCACAGCTATGCAAGGAGAACGCTGAGCTCTGATATGGATGCTGTTGCTGGAAAGTCTGGTTTTGTGCCTTTACCCGATACACCTGAACCCAATCCTGCCAAAAAAAGCAAACCGAGTTCTGATAGTCCAGCGGTGAGTGATACTATGCTAATGAAATTCATGCAGAGAATGGAGGCCATGCACGAAGAAACTTTGCGCCGAATTCAAGGAGTTGAAAAGACAGTTATTGAGAACTCGAACTCTATTAAACAGATAATCAGCTCTCTCGAATTCCACAGTGAACAGGTGAAGTGTTTGAAAGAAAAAACTGACGAAATGGAAAAGAAAATCGGAAAATTGGGGAAAGAAAACGTCGAACTTTGTGACAAATGTGACGATTTGGATGCTTACAAGAGAAGGTGGAATCTGCGTGTCGCTGGTATTCCGGAGAAATCAGGAGAGAACGTGAAGCAGATGATCATCGACCTCTTCAGTCAGGTCTCTCCAAGTATCGCTGCTGATTTGCACCGCGGAGTTGACATCGCTCATCGGCTGGGGCCTCGGTCTGCAGCGGAAAAATCCTCCCGTCGTATAATAGTCCTGTTTTCGTCGCGTTCCCAGCAGGACAAAGTTTGGAAAGACGCCAAAACCTCCGACTTACTCCGGGAGAAGAAGATTAAGGTATTCGAGGATCTTTCGCGAAAAGACAAAGATGCTAGGACTCTTCTGTGGCCGACGGTGGATAAGGCTAGAAGGGAAGGGAAGAGGGCTGGTATGAGGGTGGACTCGTGCCATTGATTACCATCCAAAGGAAACAGTTGTGTACTTTTTACGTGTGAGAAGGGGTACGTCGCAACACAGACGCGTGAGACCAACGCCGGAGAAGGAGCACGTCGCAACACAGACGCGTGAGACCAACGCCGGAGAAGGAGCACGTCGCAACACAGACGCGTGAGACCAACGCCGGAGAAGGAGCACGTCGCAACACAGACGCGTGAGACCAACGCCGGAGAAGGAGCACGTCGCAACACAGACGCGTGAGACCAACGCCGGAGAAGGAGCACGTCGCAACACAGACACGTGAGACCAACGCCGGAGAAGGAGCACGTCGCAACACAGACACGTGAGACCAACGCCGGAGAAGGAGCACGTCGCAACACAGACGCGTGAGACCAACGCCGGAGAAGGAGCACGTCGCAACACAGACGCGTGAGACCAACGCCGGAGAAGGAGCACGTCGCAACACAGACGCGTGAGACCAACGCCGGAGAAGGAGCACGTCGCAACACAGACGCGTGAGACCAACGCCGGAGAAGGAGCACGTCGCAACACAGACGCGTGAGACCAACGCCGGAGAAGGAGCACGTCGCAACACAGATGCGTGAGACCAACGCCGGAGAAGGAGCACGTCGCAACACAGACGCGTGAGACCAACGCCGGAGAAGGAGCACGTCGCAACACAGACGCGTGAGACCAACGCCGGAGAAGGAGCACGTCGCAACACAGACGCGTGAGACCAACGCCGGAGAAGGAGCACGTCGCAACACAGATGCGTGAGACCAACGCCGGAGAAGGAGCACGTCGCAACACAGACACGTGAGACCAACGCCGGAGAAGGAGCACGTCGCAACACAGACACGTGAGACCAACGCCGGAGAAGGAGCATGTCGCATCACAATAAATTAATATCTTAGCCTCATGTTTTTCCTATGTTTTCGTATTTTCTTTATCAATAACTTTTTTCTTTTACTTTCCTGTTCTGATGACACTGGACATATCCTTGATACAAATGGTGTATTGCATGCAAAGTTCTCTGTAGCCTACTGTTAAAAAACCTAATAATTAAAAAAAAAAAAATCTATTTGAGATTAATGACTGTACCAAATTATACACCACCAAACTCCCAATTTTATGTTATGTTCACGATTATTAGGCCTACCAACTTCAAATTCAAGCACGTAAAATTTATAATTAGCCTATAATCTATGCTACATAATATTCTGGGATATGTCATTCTGAGCTTTTACTTTTGATAGCCTATTGTTTTCAAGAAATCAAATATAACAAAATATAGGAAAATATTGTAATCACAAATTTCATAACAATGCAGGTTAATTTTGAAATGTTTTAATTAGGGCTGTCAGTAATGATTGTTTTGTTAATCATCTGCTAAATAATTTATTTATTTATTTATATATGTTTTGTAATTATTAATATTGCAAAGGGGACTGATAAATGAAAGTGGGCAAAAGAGGCACATTATTATCACTTTTCCAACATTATTCTTAAAAGTAATGTAAATTTTGTTTTCAGCAATAGCTTTAGGTTTATTGGCCTCGATGAGCGTGAGACTCCCGGCCTGAGATTGTGTCCCAGACGGAATTAAATAATTCGTGAATCTTTGTAAATATTCGTGGCTTATACAGCGGGAAAATTTAACGTAATGCAGTTCTGTGGTTTTGCAGGGTTATTATAGTTAATAACAAAAACTATTAAAACATTTATGCTAATCGAAATAAACATGAAATATAAGAAAATATAAATATTAGTTGAAAAACTTAAACTGAACGGAAATTATTGTTGCCTTGTCAGTATCATTTCTGTTTTTTTTCCCCCTTGACTTTCAACTGACGCGATCATCTTTTCATTAACCGACAAGATTAAATTAAATTAAATTAATTAAATGAAATTAGAATTGATACGTGTCTGTGAATAAAAAGTCCCAAGGGGTTTAGTTTTAGCCTACATGAACAAATAGCAAAATAAACAACAGAACATGAGGATTCATTATAATCACGCATCTGCAGCGCTTCTGTGAACGGAAAAAAGATTAAATTATAAAAGGAATAAATAGCCAATGTCTATGCGCATAACTTAACATAGCCTATCAATAAAATGAAAGGGGGAAGAATGCGACAATAGACTAGACTATATGAGTTTCGGTTCATTTGAGAAGTTCACAGAAAGGAAAATTCTTTTTTTATTTTACGAGCAAAGGTTTTTTTTTATTTGTGAGTGTACAAAACTAATAGGCCTATTTAACCCTTCACAAATTCGAATGGTGTTGCATGTGTGTCTCTCTCAAGTTATTACACCATAAATGTCTGATTATTTTAAGATGTTTCCGCTTTATAAGAAAATTCAAGTGAACGCGTCGGCGCCTCATCACGCGGACACAAAACATATCAGTTTTAGTAACTTGACATCGCAGTTGTTAATTGTTAAAATAACATACATTCAACCAAACATATAAAAGGTTATACTGCTAATTGTAAGTCTGTGTAAAAGCATTTAAAATGTAGTTTAGCCTCCAAATCGACATTTGGATTTGTGCCAAATTAGAGATAGCCTAGGTTATAACGCAGGTTTCTGTTTCAGTTCAGCTTTAAATGAATTCGTTTTGGCTTAACGTTTATATAATATTTTTTTCATAACTAAAATAGCTATGTAGTGGTTAATAAAATAATACAAGACCGCAAATGGTTCTGCCACAAACTCAACTGTTGAACTGAACAGTACCAGAGGGTTAAAGGGATATAGATGTTTACAGGGCTCTCAAGTTTTGGAGACAGGCAAGAGTGACATCTCCAACCTCAATGCGCTCAATGCGTGACACTTGAGAGCCCTGTGTTTATGTTGTCCCAAACACGTATTTCTTTTTCTTTCTTCTCTGGAAAATAAAAATTAAAAGTAGACTTATGGAAGACTTTCCTATGTCCCTCAAAAATATGATAATAGTAACAGTTCTGTTTAGAACCGCATGGCCGTCATGAATAACCCCTATATGCATTTCTTTTTTGTTTTTCAAAGCTGTAACTGTCATAGCCACCTCATTAATGTTTTTTTGGAGCTCAAGCATCAAACTACACAGTTTTATAATTTAAAGATAATAATAATATACTGATCGTATTAAAAAAAAAAAAAAAAAACTATTATTAAACATATTATTTACAACACCAGGGTCCTTTATAGCACTTTCAAAGGATAAAAAATTAGAAGTTTATTTCTTTATGGATCCTTGGATCTATAGCACAAAAACGGCTTTTGCTACAAGCTGAAGAACCATTTTATTTTCATTAGAGTGAAGGGAGGAATGTATTTTCTCCAAGTGATGGACTTGATTTTGTTATTTTTAAAGCAATAGCCTACTTGCTACTACTAATATTTATTGAAATCACCGCCTGTTAAATAAAACTTTACTAAATTAATAATAAATAATTATAAATAATGAAAAAATATGGAAAAATGCAGGTAAGTTACCACATCTCATCATGTATATGATTTAACATAAATCATATTAAAAAATATATTTTTCCACCATCAAATAGGCTATTAGTGATTCACATTTCACAAACTTACATGAAAATGAACTATACTGTTAATACACAAGTTACACAAATTAGAATTAGATAAATACATGCATTTATTTCTATTCAAAGGGATAGAAAACAAATTAATAATATTAGTCTAAAACGATTCCTTATCTTATAGCTCCATCTAGTGGACAAGGTTAATATCCAAGCCTTCAGGTTGCAGATGAAATTGCTGATGATTTAGAGCAGTGGTTATAATACCAAAAATATAGTTCAGGGTGAGAACAGCAAATTCTAAACCAGGAGTTCTCAACTGAATAGGGTTGGAGCTAAACTCTGCAGTAAAGTGGACCTTAAAGACCATAGCTGACAAGCCCTGGTTTAGAATTTGCTGTTCTCCTGAGCATCAGAAATTCATACATCTATAACTGCTCCTCTTTTTGGTCAGAAGTTACCATGTTAGTATTCCTTCGTTGTAACAAATGTAATAATAATAATAATAATAACCCTTTCTACCATCATCTTTGTTTTGTTTATACTTTTTGTAACTTATTTTCCCAAATAGATAAACTATATCCATGAAATCAAGAATGTTTTCTAGGAATAACTTGTTCTCCACCTCATGTTGAAGAAAATGTTAATTGACAAAGGAAATTCAGGCAAGATCACGAAAGAACAAAAAAGATATAGAAAAATTGAGCATAGGCTTTAGGGCTATGGCATCTAAGTTAAAATAATGCCTTTAAATTTTTAAAACATGTTTAATTTGTTCACTTCAACACTAACATAACAGCCAACACACTCACACACACACACTCATAATACATGAAATAAATTTAGAATTCTTATGCACTGTTGCCACTAGTTAGTTAACTAATTATTGTAAAAACAATAGTCTATAACAAATAGCCTACATCTACTAATGGAAACTTTTAAATGTGTTTAAAGGCGTCATATGATGCCACATGATGCGACGTATGATGATCAGGAGTCATATGATGCGACGTACATATTTCAGACGTACCAATCACACGTCATTTTTTATGCAAATTTCTCACGTACGCCGCTATAGGGTGTCGTTTTGCTATTTACGATGCTAACTAAGCAATCAGTCGTGTCGATCGTCGCGTACCTTGCCGTGACCAATGACGTGTGATAAGAAGCGTGACACTTTCGTCGCCCCTCTTCTCGCCTGAGAAACCGTGTGAGAAGTATGGAAGGCCAAAAGGGCCAAAACGTGTGAAACCGACGTCTTAACACGTAATTACGTGTTAACGCGCAAATCACTTGTTAACGCGTAATTACGTGTTAACGCGCAAATGACGTGTTAACGCGTAATTACGTGTTAACACGTCATTTGCGAAATAAAAAACGTGGGACTTTACCACCACCTGGTGGTGTGGTGTACTTGCACAAGCAGATTAGGATTGCAAATGGCAGGATTTTGTCTAAAATAAATCTTTAAAAATGAACAGTGAGCATAAATAGGCTACAACTATGGCTACACATAATAATTATAGCATACATTTTTTATTTGTATTTATTTTAATCCTAACACATGTCTTCAAATGAATGAATGTTGTTGCTCTCAAAACAATTAACACAGCACAGTAAACACTCTTATGTTGATGAAATTTCATTATTCACTGCACTGCAGTTTATTCTAGTAATACGTTTATTAAAAACTAAATTATATCATCATAACTACAGGTGTGTTCACTATTGATTTTATAACATATTCATCTATAGACATACACTAATGAAAGTACATGCTTATTATTGTTTTTTAATGAGTGGTTTTGTTATAATCTTTTCCCACTTCCCCCAAAAATTACATAGCCTACACAAACATCCAGCAAATGTTGTACAGTACTGCAATCACTAATGTTTACTCACGAATTTAAATCTGCCTAGAGAATTTCATCTACATCATAGAACATTCTTATGCATTATGGAGGGAAAAATCATTATGAATGTTGAATCCATGGTTCTTCTCAACATCTGCAGGCCTCCTTCATTGTTGTTGTTTTTTTTTTACTCTTTTTTTGTAGTAAACTATATTCATGTTTCTGGTAAAGGTTTGCTCTTGTTTACCTGATTTTTAATACTGCTTTCATGTGCTGGTGTGTGTGTATACAAGAAAAGAATTGGTTCTTATAGATCTGTTAGTTTTGTGACAGTTTTACTGTTTGAATTTGTAATAAACACATACAACGTGTGGTGTGTAGATAAATAAAATGTATTACAAATGTATTTACAAATGTAAAACAAAATTATTTACAATAATATAAACAAATAGAAGACGGAATAAGCATGTATGTATAGGAAACAACTCAAGAATGTATTCCAACGATATTCTCCATAGTCTGTCCCCATTGTTTTCCTGTGTGTATCTCTATAGTCAGCCAGTGTGCTTCAGCCATCCGTCTGTCCAGCAATTCACGATTCCCTCATCTGTAAGAAATTACATTTCAGTAATTATCTCCTTTCATCGAAAGTACCATTTAATTGTCAACTCTGATTTCTGTCATTACGCCCAGTGCTGTCAATAAAACATAATGTTCACCTAATTCCAAATTTATCTATTCGGTTTCCTGCAAAAGTGGCTCTTCCGTGTGTGTGCGTCACCCTTTCGTCAATGTCGTTGACTTTTGATGATTGATGAGGTAAGCTCAGTGTAGTGCTTGGGTCACTATATCATGAATAATTTAAATAAATAAAGGTGTTGTGTCACGTTGACATTGCCTGTCGTAACTGTTTGTAATCCTTCTCATGACTAATTAATATGGTGATACGCACGATTCAGATCGTTTTATTATTAATGAGATTGTGAACGAGCACTTACGTAATGGTTACGATGTGCTCAAGTCTGGCGCAACTTCCTTTTAACCAAAAACTTTTGGCGGCGAGGAAGAAAGTAGTAGTAGTAGTATCATCAGCAGCAGGACATGGCGCGGAGAGAGTTTCTTACAGACTGCAATAGGGCATTTCGGGAGTGTACTCGATTGGCTCAAACAGACGATCGGGATGCTATAGCAATAATAATTACAAGGTAAGTGATCTTGTTTTGTGGCACTGGACGCCCATTATTTCCCCCAGGGGCGGACAAGGCTATCGGCAGTACCGGGAGTTTTCCCTGTGGGCCGCTGGACAACGTGGGCCGGCCCTTTGCAATGTAAATGTATGACTGAATTGTAGTAAATAGTCCATGTTAACCGGTATTTATAATCTGTGTATGCAAATTTGGTTAAGCAAAATCATTCTTTTGGATTGGTTTGTGGAAGTTATGGTCCCACCCCTTTTACTGGCAGGTGTATTCTAATTGGTGAGTGATATCGATTGAGAAAAAAGACCGTTAGGGGATTGAAGGGAGTCAGACGCTAGTTGGGTTTCTCCGTGTGTTTTGAGTTTTAAAATAATTTTTTGTTCGTAAAGTGGGAGTTATTTTCAGCCAGAATATACTCAGTCAATGTTTTATTTATAGTCTTGTCTAAATGTGAGTGTTTTAAGCGTTTACGCTCAGATAAGAAGACGGTGTGTAACAGTGTATCCATTGGGACGCAACATTGTTGAAACAATGATAGAGCTTTGATCGGCTACATTAAACGAGCTCCTCCGACACCGACAGAGAGTCGTCGCAACCCCAGATAGCGCTCCGAGTCCCCGCCAGATTCAGAGCTCCTCTGGCACCGCTGGATACTGTACGCCGTTACGGAGGATTTTGGTTGCAGGTGGCGGATCGTTTGAGAACAAGCGGACCGCTTGTTGCGGTTGAGTGCGCCGCTGCGGCTGGACCGAGGTACTCTGTTGTTTTGTGTTGCTCATTGGAGTGAAGAGGCCAGTTTGTGTTTTTATTAGGCCACAACGCACACAAGCAACGACTCAGGCCTGCAACGGTGGTGTTTGTGGATGTATGCGTGTGAGTGTGGGCCCACAGATGTGTAATTCATATATGTTTGTTGTCTATAGTGTGTTTCGTCTCTATGGTTACCGTCTAGGCACCATTTCCGTGTCTATATATGGTTGTAAATTCTTGTTCAGTCATCTGCAGATACTGATTTATTGGTTTATCTAGTGAACTATTTATTATCTTATTTTATTTAATCTATTTATTTATATATTTACTGACATCTTGACTATTTATTGAATTACTTTCTGTGATAATAAAACATTGTAGTTTGTTGTATTTAACCATACCTACCTGTATTATAAGTTTTTTTTTTCTTCTTTTCTTTTCATCATCTACTATTTACATAAACAGGAAATTAAATCTTAGCTTATAAATATTATTAATATCAGAGGTGTGTAATAATTTATAAACTTGTCAGAACCCGGTGCTCCACAGAACTTGGGCGTGGTAAATCCTAAGAGGGTAGGGGGCGCTATATATATATATATATATATATATATATATATATATATATATATATATATATATATATATATATATATATATATATATATAATCAGAGAGGAGATAATGTGGAGCAGCAGACCAGGGGGATGCAAGAGATGCATGTTGGTTTCCGCGAGAAGATGGTTGAAGCTGAGGCCTGAATTCAGTGGTGGATGTGGCTGTAATGGTGAGGAAGAAGTTCTCAAACAACCTTGCAGACCTTCTATCTTTGGTGTGCTTTTTCGGACTGCTTCTTTTTCTTCATATTAAATTTCCCAAACAATGGTAGTGCCTTTCTGAAGGTGTCACAATGTCAAATAATATGCAGTTGTTGTTTTTTAATACTCATAAAAGAAGCTGTGCCACCATTTTGTCTCTACCCAACATGATTCTTTCTTCTTTTTTTGATGTACTTGAATATTACATGGAAACCTAGTACATTTAAATGTCATATATATATATATATATATATATATATATATATATATATATATATATATATATATATATATATATAAAAACACCTGGTTCATTTTTGACTTTAAGATGAGAGAGAAACAAGTCAGAACAAAAATTATAGTGTTACAGTATAAATCCACTGTTAACATTTATGGAATTTTAAATGCACTGAGTTTCTATGAAATATATCTATATATTTACAAATATTACTACAGCCAATCAGAGTGATTTTTCAGAAATTATAAATTAAAATGAGGCAGAAAAAAGATTTTGTGAACAATCACTCTAATTGGCTGCAGTATTATTTTTAATCGAGACATTTCATGGAAATTCAGTACATTTAAATATAAATTGCTAAACTGACCTTCTGTCCTGGGTGTTACTTGCCAAAGTTCTAGACAGTAGAGTGGTAAAGGTATGATGTCAGACTAATTTGCCGCTGGGTGTTTAAATGGGTTTTCTCAATTTGAGTAAAATAAAGCCTGTGGTAAACATAACTTGACAATACTTTTTGTTCTGCATTTTGTTCTACAATGCAAACTACACACACTCACACCCCATATGTTCTTATCTAGTTACTTATTTAAAACATACATTTCCAAAAATTGATTTTCAAAGTATTGTCAACTTATGTTTGATTACCACAGGCTTTTTTCTACTCATAATTTGAAAAACCTTACAATAAAACTCCAAGGAGGAGGGGATTTGAAGTCATCTCTGCACCACTCTTTATCTTCAAATCTTCTTATGTGAGTTTACACTTTTCAGTTTAAAATGGAACGAACAGTTATAAGGGCTTGTTTAGCCTTTAATTCGTGAAATGTTGAAAATGAAATATGTCATTGTATTTCAAAATTAATGTCAGGAGCACTTTATCCTGTATAATTTGATTGGAAATGGCATTAATGCAGAGGATAAAGGGTAATTGTGCTTTCATTTGTGTTTTTGGTGTGATTGGTATGCATCATTTAAAGGGAAAAAACCCAAAAATGAAAATTTTGTCATCATTTACTCACCCTCAAGTAGTTCCAAACCTGTATGAATTTGTTCTGCTGTACACAAAGGAAGATATTCAGAAGAATCTCAGTAACCAAACTGACATCACCCCCCATTGACTACTATAGTATTTATTTTTCCTGTTGTTGTAGTCAATGGGGGGTGATGTCAGTTTGGTTACTGAGATTCTTCTGAATATCTTCCTTTGTGTACAGCAGAACAAATTCATATAGGTTTGGAACTACTTGAGGGTGAGTAAATGATGACAAAATTTTCATTTTTGGGTGAACTATCACTTTTTTTATTTTTCAAAACACTAACTGCATAGTGGTTAAGAGAGTCAGACTTGTAACCCAAAGGTTGTGGGTTCGAGTCTCAATATGGCAGGAATTGTCGGTGGGGGGAGTGAATATATAGCCCTCTCTTCCACCCTCAATACCACAACTGAGGTGAGACCTTTGAGCAAGGCACCAAACCCCCAACTGCTCTCTGGGTGCCGCAGCAAAAATTGGCTGCCCACTGCTGTGTGTGCACTTGGATGGGATAAATGCAGAGCACAAATTCAAAGTATGGGACACCATACTTGGCTATGCATCACTTTTTTTTTTCTCATAATATTCATGTATTACTAAACAAAATGTACATGATATACAAAATATGTGTAAAATGTTTTATTTTAATGATGCAGAGATCATTTAAACAGTTACTGTCACAGTAAAAATAAAACAGTGACAGTGGGTACAATATGTGGTAGGGGAGTGCAATATATGTCTTTGTTAATAGTCTTTCATGCCATCCAAGATGTACTATATTACTTTCTTCATATAAACACTGCTTTTTAAGAAAATAATCAATCTCTGTGAGTCCATATTCAAGTAGATTGTAGCATGCAGTTAGTCAGAAGCGATGGTAAATAGTTACCTATTGTTTTACTTCACTGGGGTTGTATAGATAACTGTCACAGTCACTGTGTGTGGTTTTTAAAGTGTAACCTTTTTAAAATACATATTCATTTGCATTACATGGACTCAGAGATGGGTTATCTTAATTCTTGTTTATCCAAGATCAGCATCGAGTAATAGGAGTAAAGTACAACATCTTATTTATTTCTGAGCTGTGTTTGTTTTAATCTAGAGCGCTAAAGAAAGTAAAATATTTGCATAATATTAGGTGTCTGAAGATCAAGATCCCAGTCATTCAAAGGTGATATGTCTGAACGAAATAAATTCTTCTCTGATGGATATCTGGTACTTCCACTCCATCCTCTGGGTCAGCAGCAGAATTTTGCTTGTGAAAACGCTGCTCCACTCCCTGCTAAATGTGAAAGGAGAAGTATTAACGATACAAACCGCTTTGAACTCCTATGTAACAAATTGAAGACTTATTCATTTGTTTGAAAATAATAGTTTATCAGTTAGCCGGTTTGAAAAGTTTTTCTGACTACAAAATAAAAATTGTTATTATTATCATTACACAATGAGAATTATCTTATTATTTACTCAACCTCCTTATGTTCTTGATCAGCTTTTTGCAAACATGATCTAAACGGAAAAAGATTTTAATTGTATAACCAGGTCATGTAACGATTGGGCTAAATCAATACAACACTGCTGTTGTGGACTCTCAGGGTGCGTTCACACTTGTAGTTCGGTTCGTTTGGTCCGGACCAAAGAAGAAAAAAAAACATTTAGTCCTGGTCCGGTTAGCGTTCAGATTGGCAATTTTATCACCGAACCAAAAGATACCGAACCATAAGGCATAGGGATACATTCACAACGTGATTGGTCAGATTTTATGACGTATTGCCTATTTTGAGACGGAACTTACCTAACATCCAAAACAATGCTGTTTTCTGAGGTAAATGCACTCGTTGTGTATGCGTAGCGGTGCGTAGCCTGCATGTGATGGTATTTTGGCCAGCTGGGAACTCGTGAAGAGCTTATAAAACGTGTAAAGTAGTCAAATCAGCGGCGGGAATCCATCCGTCACACACACAAATGATCTGCTGCGTGGAGATGCGCGTCTGATGCCTGTGATGGGCAAACTCGCAACTATGACGAGAAAAACCGACATGCGTGAGGATTCTGTCCTTTTTAGGGTCTCGTCTTCCTGTTTTTGGTTCGGTTACATGTCTTTGGTCCGTGTTGCGTTCATATATCATTTGAACCGCACCAGAGTTCGTTTGGAAGCGGACCGAGACCCATCTTTTCAGCGGTCTCGGTCCGCTTGTTTGGTGCGCACCAGGGTTCGGATGGCAGCGTTCACATATGTTCAAATGAACCGCACTAACCGAGCAATCGCACCAGGGTTCGTTTTAATCGAACCAAACATGACAAGTGTGAACGCACCCTCAGAGAGCTCTGAAATACCTCTCCACCTGAAAAGCAATACTTTTTTGGATTACTTTAACTTTAAAAAATGACTTACCTCGAGTTTCTATCATGATAACGACAACGATTGATGATATCATTCGTCTGTGCTTTTCCATAACTCCTCTCAACAATGCTTTTGGATCTGATAAATGCGTTGGCTAGCAGCAAATAAATAGAGATGAAATTCAAAAACAAAACTCCAAACTTTATATCGCTAAATGAAATGGGAAGCCGCAAATAACTAACAAATAAATAACTAAAGCTTTTTTATGACGTGACTCTCCTATGACTAAACAGGTTCAGAGTAGGTCCAGCTCAAACAACGTTTCAAAGGTTTGGATCCAATAGCAAGACAATTTTGCTTTTTACGTCCAAGTGGAACTCATGCAACTATAAGCTGCGTGCTTGTGGAGTGATCTAAAGCTTTTTTTAACCAACCCAACCAACACTGTTGACCCATCCCTTACACCTTACCCCTACCCTTAAACCCATACCACCAAACCTGTACCTAACCTTACCCACATCCCACCTCAATAGCAGCAAAAGTGATTTTCAATTCAATATGAACCCAATAAGTACATTGTACTTACTTTTTGATGTAAGTACATAGTATTAAGGCCACTTAATATTAAGTGGAGCCCTTTTTCCTAAACCGAAACTAATAAAAACCTGCCCGAGAAGGACAGACTTTCCTAACTTATGATTCTCAGTAGCCTATTGAGAGCAAGCGAGCACGACAGATGGACATTGTGCGCACAAAAATGCTAGGAGAAAGGGGCGTTTGGGTATTTGTTAAAGGCAAAATGCTTCATTGCATTCCTTCTCAAGAGAATACTTATCTTCCTCCTCCTACTTCTCCGCCTCAAAAACATTAAAGAAGTCTTATTTCAAACTTTTGATCGCCAGTCTGTAAAATAATGCGTGTGAACTATTAGAAAATTATATGTTTTACACTTTACGGGACATAGGTTATATGAAAGCTGCTGGTTTTGCCATGCAGTTTAAGTTTGAGAATATTTCGAGTTTTATGATTGTGAAATTACTGAAGAAATCCTGACAACAGACACACATTCACTTTTATCTGACATGCTGAACACTATAGGTTACGTTAATGTTTCTTTATCCAATGTGTGAAGAATAACAATCCGAAAAGGTCAGAAGTGCGTCCTCGAAATGAATCCCCGTCGTTTAACAGTTTATTATTATTATTTATCGTAAACAGTTGGCAAACATTGCTGTAGGCTATATTGTTTTGTTCAGCTGCTTATGTTATCTCGGCTCGCATTCTACAAGCATTAAATAGTGCAGCGCTGCTCGGTTTCCGTGGACAGTAAATCCCGCCTCCTTTGATTTGATTGGTTATCTCAAACATTTTGACATTGATAAGCGCTTTTAGACAGACTGAGCACACTGATTAGAGTCTTTGTGGGCCGCGCCCGCGCGAACAATTCGTCTGTGCTGACGGAAAGATGGGCCTATGGACTATTTACTACAATTCATTCATACATTTACATTGCAAAGGGCCGGCCCACGTTGTCCAGCGGCCCACAGGGAAAACTCCCGGTACTGCCGATAGCCTTGTCCGCCCCTGGGGGAAATAATGGGCGTCCAGTGCCACAAAACAAGATCACTTACCTTGTAATTATTATTGCTATAGCATCCCGATCGTCTGTTTGAGCCAATCGAGTACACTCCCGAAATGCCCTATTGCAGTCTGTAAGAAACTCTCTCCGCGCCATGTCCTGCTGCTGATGATACTACTACTACTACTTTCTTCCTCGCCGCCAAAAGTTTTTGGTTAAAAGGAAGTTGCGCCAGACTTGAGCACATCGTAACCATTACGTAAGTGCTCGTTCACAATCTCATTAATAATAAAACGATCTGAATCGTGCGTATCACCATATTAATTAGTCATGAGAAGGATTACAAACAGTTACGACAGGCAATGTCAACGTGACACAACACCTTTATTTATTTAAATTATTCATGATATAGTGACCCAAGCACTACACTGAGCTTACCTCATCAATCATCAAAAGTCAACGACATTGACGAAAGGGTGACGCACACACACGGAAGAGCCACTTTTGCAGGAAACCGAATAGATAAATTTGGAATTAGGTGAACATTATGTTTTATTGACAGCACTGGGCGTAATGACAGAAATCAGAGTTGACAATTAAATGGTACTTTCGATGAAAGGAGATAATTACTGAAATGTAATTTCTTACAGATGAGGGAATCGTGAATTGCTGGACAGACGGATGGCTGAAGCACACTGGCTGACTATAGAGATACACACAGGAAAACATGGGGAACAGACTATGGAGAATATCGTTGGAATACATTCTTGAGTTGTTTCCTATACATACATGCTTATTCCGTCTTCTATTTGTTTATATTATTGTAAATAATTTTGTTTTACATTTGTAAATACATTTGTAATACATTTTATTTATCTACACACCACACGTTGTATGTGTTTATTACAAATTCAAACAGTAAAACTGTCACAAAACTAACAGATCTATAAGAACCAATTCTTTTCTTGTATACACACACACCAGCACATGAAAGCAGTATTAAAAATCAGGTAAACAAGAGCAAACCTTTACCAGAAACATGAATATAGTTTACTACAAAAAAAGAGTAAAAAAAAAACAACAACAATGAAGGAGGCCTGCAGATGTTGAGAAGAACCATGGATTCAACATTCATAATGATTTTTCCCTCCATAATGCATAAGAATGTTCTATGATGTAGATGAAATTCTCTAGGCAGATTTAAATTCGTGAGTAAACATTAGTGATTGCAGTACTGTACAACATTTGCTGGATGTTTGTGTAGGCTATGTAATTTTTCGGGGAAGTGGGAAAAGATTATAACAAAACCACTCATTAAAAAACAATAATAAGCATGTACTTTCATTAGTGTATGTCTATAGATGAATATGTTATAAAATCAATAGTGAACACACCTGTAGTTATGATGATATAATTTAGTTTTTAATAAACGTATTACTAGAATAAACTGCAGTGCAGTGAATAATGAAATTTCATCAACATAAGAGTGTTTACTGTGCTGTGTTAATTGTTTTGAGAGCAACAACATTCATTCATTTGAAGACATGTGTTAGGATTAAAATAAATACAAATAAAAAATGTATGCTATAATTATTATGTGTAGCCATAGTTGTAGCCTATTTATGCTCACTGTTCATTTTTAAAGATTTATTTTAGACAAAATCCTGCCATTTGCAATCCTAATCTGCTTGTGCAAGTACACCACACCACCAGGTGGTGGTAAAGTCCCACGTTTTTTATTTCGCAAATGACGTGTTAACACGTAATTACGCGTTAACACGTCATTTGCGCGTTAACACGTAATTACGCGTTAACACGTCATTTGCGCGTTAACACGTAATTACGTGTTAAGACGTCGGTTTCACACGTTTTGGCCCTTTTGGCCTTCCATAGAGAAGCTACGTGAGAAGCTACGTGACGTCTGCGCCGTGACGTCTGAAGTAAGTTTTGCCAGTTGTTATTTTGTAAATTGTCTGAAGTTCTGTAAATTAGTGTTTTTGCTTTGTTTTGAGCAAAAAGAAAACACATTTAACGCACCTCAAAATCGCTGAATATTTCTCCATTCCTAATTTTGTTTAAATATGTTGACGAAAACATGACCTAACATACACTATTAGCCAATCAACTGACATTAAAAGATGTGCTATTGCTTAACTTGAAAATGCCTGGGCTTAATGTCCTAAAATGACAACCAGAGACAACTAATCAACACATTTCTCCTGTCATAAACACTACTGCTAAGATAATGACAGCATTATCCAAGTAAAACATATTGTTACAGAGTTTTGTCCCCCATAGAAATCCTTTATAAAACAAAAACAAACAAAAAAAAAAAAAAAAAAAATGCATGATGCATTAAAGACAGTTAAATTAAAAGACCAAATTCGAAATTAAAAGATTAATTCAGAGTGCAAGCTATGGCCTATTATCAAACACTTTAATCATGTATTTTAATAGAAATTATAATATTGTAAGCTATAGCCTATATACCGGACAAAGAAATGCACATGCAGAACAAACTGTCATAGGCTATTAGTTAAGACAGCATATAAAAATAATTATTCTTGGGATAAGCATTTCTCATATGTCAATGTACAGTAAAACTATATTGTCAGAACATGGTTAAAGAAATTTAATGGTTATAGTTCAAAAGTATGGAAACAGATAAGCTTAAAAATAAGGAAAATAAGCTTAAAATATTCCTTATCATGTGGCTCCCTCTATTGGACAACATTTTCAGGCGAACCTCTTTCAGATGAAATGCTGATCGTTAAGAAATTGCTGTTAGCTTCCCGAGCATCAATAACTGTATTTGGCTTCGACGAGTCTGAGACTCCCGGCCTGAGATTGTGTCCCAGACGGCAATAAATAGTTCGTGAATATTTGTAAATATTCATGGCTTAAACAGCTGGAAAATTGACTGCAGTTCTGTGGATGTTTTTCCCAGGCAGGGTTATTATACTTAACTGACAAAAACTAAAACTATTAAAACATTTATGCTAATCGAAATAAACCTGAATATAAGAAGAAAAAAAAAATTGTTAAAAAACTTAAACTAAACGAAAACTAGAAATGTCGCCTTGTCGATGTCATTTCGTTTTTCCCCCCTGACTTTCAACCGACGAGATCATTATCTTTTCATTAACCGACAAAGTAAAATAAAATTAGAATTCAACGAAATTACAATGGATACCTGTCTGTGACCCATTAATAAAATCCCAGGGGTTTAATTCGTTTTAGCATACATGAAGAAATAGCAGAATAAACAACAGAACATGAGGATTCATCATCATCATCATCATCGGGCAGCAGCGCTTCTGAATGGAGAAAAACAGGATTAAATCCTAAAGGAATAAATAACCTATGCGCAAATTTATTTGACCTAATAAACATATTAACAAAATGAAATGAACAAAATGCGACAAGTAATAGACTGCTATATATGCTGAGTTTCGGTTCATTTTTGAGAAGTCCAGAGAAAGGAAATTCTTTTTGTTTTCTTTATTTTACAGGCAAATTTTTCTTTTTATTGTGAGTGTACAAAAACAATAGGCCTATTTAACCCTTCACAGATTCGAAATGTGTTACATAAATGTGACCATAAATGTCTGAGTATTTTAATTTTTTCCCCGCTTTTATAAGAAAATATAAGTGATCGCGCCGGCGCCTCACTCTCACACACATTTTTTTTTTTTTTTTTTTTATGACTGAGCACTGTTCTTAATTCACTTGCCCAGCAACATCACCTAAAATATAACTAAATCTTAAATATAATAATTCAATTTATTAGAAAAATCGAATGCAAGCACATGAGAACAAATAAATAAGTCTTCCAATAATAATTAATGCAACACATCTCAAACGAGCGTGTATAACCATGCAATATATTTGTTTATTTTGTTGTTCTAACCTTAAGGTTGTTTATGCCATTGCAGCACTTTTCCATTATTTTTCCAAGTAGCCTAAACATGCGCTTAAAATAAATAAATAAATAAACACGTTTTGACCGTCGAGCTCGACTCTGTTGTGTTTTATTTGTTTAGCTGCTTCAAGCCAAGCGCGCACTTGCAGTGTTACCATGGCCACTTATATGCATTTTTGGGCTTGTTATTATTATTATTATTTTCCATATTAAGAGGTGGAGGCCTTAGTTCAGCTGGAATTCCCCTGTGCCGGTGTGACCTTTGAACGGAGAAAAGTCAGCCGTTAATTCGGTGCTTGCTCAACAGAGGTGGCCGGAGGAATGGCCAAGCTTCAATCAGGGAGACAGATTTGTAATGCTTCCTCCAACTTATGAACATTTACACCTTAAAGCTTCCTTTGGGCAAAATAGGAATAAAGCTAATATCATTAGTGTTATCCACACATACATTATCCAGACGTTAGTCCACGCGTACGTTATCCAGACGTTTATCCACACGTACGTTATCCAGGCGTTTATCCACACGTACGTTATCCAGACGCAAAGTAAAAAAATATACTTTCTCAACTACGTCGCCGCCATCGCCGCCGCGCACTTTGAGCGCAGCTCCAACACGTGACCGTGACGTCTAACGTCTCATATCTTACGTCTGACGCCTGAATACTATGGGATTTTGGCCAGACGGCTGGCGTGCGTATACACGTAAGTTCTCCTCTCAGTTTGCTTAGCAATCATCAAATTTTGTTGAATTCACCCCTCATACACCGCCGTCACGTCGCCGCCTACGATTAGTTCTACAGTGACGTCGCCGTGACGTCGCCGCGGGTCTATCGTCTGCCCTCCCTATCAATCCCATTCAAAATTTGACACGGTCTGACGGCGACGTAAGGGTAGACTGCGCCTTATCCTTCGCATGCTTAGCCTTAGAAGTGTCACGTTTGGCCACCCATAGGCTGGCTTTCACGGTCCCTTCGCTGTCATAACGGCTCTGATTGAGGGTAAAAGACTGACAGCTAAAGATGTAGCCAACAGGCCTTACGTTGTTTAGTGCACTAGTAACGTTTACTCATGAGCAGTTTTTTCTCTGGGATTAGCGTGCGTTCTGCTTAGGATGTGTTAATTTTTTTTTTTTTTTTTTTTTTTTTTTTTTTTCCCTTCAAAAATAGGAATGGATGCTTAAAGTTACATTTTTGTTCTCCTAGTAACACACGTTTTAATATCTTAATGGTATTAAGCATATTTATTTCATATAAATAATTTGTTTTATATAGATAAGTTTTGTTATTTTTATTGAAAGGCTGATTAAATATTGGTTTAATTTTACTTATCCTTTTTATTTATTTTATTTATGTTTTACTTTCGGCATCGAAATGGTCACTACTTGAATACAGAAATTTAAATCTTATATAGAAACTTAAATCTGAGCACTTTAGTACCGGGTGGGCATTTTTTTGTGGCTGGTTTCTGATCCTTTTGAAGAAAGTAAGTTGAACAGGTGCACTCTTTTAGTTCACTCAGTCAATTACTTAGTTGTAATTGTTTTTTTTGTTTTTCTTTCTTTGCATTGTTCATTGTTCATGTCATTGTCATATCTTTTAACGCCAGGGGGCTCAGGGATAGTGTCAAACGGAAAGCTCTTTTTTTGTTCGCTAAAAAACACAAGTCAGATTTTTGTTTCCTTCAGGAGTGTCATTCTACTAAAGATGATTACAAATGGTTGTAATCTCAGTGGGGTAATGATATTTGGAGTTCACATGTGATATGAATGATATTTGGAGTTCCCTATTGCTAACAAACAGATACTCATCAGTCAGTTGGCTGATGATACCACACTTTTTTTGCATGATGCTAACCAAGTTCCATTAGCACTAGAGAATATCCAGCAATTTTCCAAAGCTTCAGGCTTATCCTTGAACCTTTCTAAATGTGAATTGATGTCCATCAAAGAGTGTAGTTTGTCAGAAATGTGTAATATTCAAGTTAAAGATCAGGTATCATATTTAGGTATTATTATAACAAAGAATGAATTAGGAAGATGCTCCATAAATTTTAATCCACTGATTGAGAGTACACAGAAAAAACTTTGTATATGGCTCCAGAGAGATCTGTCGTTAAAGGGCAGAATTTTACTAGCCAAAGCTGAGGGCTTGTCGAGATTAACATATGCTGCTCTTTCTTTGAGTGTTGACAGCGCCATTCTCAAAAAAATTGATACAATGCTCCTCAACTTTGTTTGGAAGAATAAAACTCATTTTGTAAGGAAATAAGTACTTATGAACACCATTGAGAAGGGGGGTTAAATTTTCTTGATTTTACCACTTTAAACAACACCTTTAAAATAAATCGGATAAAAAACTTTATTAATAAGCCCACATCTATCTGGAATTTGATCCCTAATGTTATTTTTTTCAAAACTAGGTGGTCTAAAATTCCTATTAACCTGTAATTATAACATAATGAAAATCCCTATCAAATTATCCCTGTTTCATAGGCAAATGTTATTAGCTTGGTCTCTCATTTTTAAACACAATTTTACACCTCACTCATATATAATTTGGAATAATAAGGATCTACTGTATAAACATAATCTCTTTTCTTAGATAATTGGTTTAAAAATGGAATTATTTTTGTATCTCAGCTTTTCAATGAGAATGGTTTAATTTGTAATTATTCTGAGTTCTTAGTAAAGCATGGAATTCCTGTTACTCCAAAAGAATTTGCGATTGTGGCAGATGCAGTGCCACAAGGAGTTCTTATGCTTTTTAAAGAGTTTTCTTTTTCATCCTTTTGTGACTTGGTGGATCTATGTAAAAGATTTGTAGGTAAACAGTGCCTTTCTTTATCTAAATCAAAAAACAATAAGAAAATTAGAGTCTTGTTTCAGGAGGAATGTGTTTCTGTGCCATATGTAATTTCTTACTGGAGTTTGGACATTACCTCACAAGTATCTGATAACTAACAAAATAAGAGAAATAACCTTTAAGTTAATTCATAGGTTTTACCCAGATAAGTGTTCTCTCAGAAGACTTAAGAATGATATTAATACCCTCTGTTCTTTTTGTTTAGAGAAACCTGAAACTACCTTACATTTATTTTGGAATTGCTCTTGCACACACTAACATTCTGGTGTGACATTTGTGACTTTATTAAATGTTATGTGAATCCAAATTTCAAATTTACCTATAGAAATGTAATTTTTGGCTTTCATGAATGTGAAAAGAAAAATGATATTTATCTTATAAACCTTATTTTTCTGTTAGTCAAGTATCACATTCATAAATGTAAATTTCGAAGTGCAAACCTCTTTTTTTAAGATTTAAACATGAGATGAAAATGTATTTTGACTCTATTGAATTTTCTAAAAACCTGAAGGCTTTGAGAACAATGGATGTGTTTAAGGACTTGGCACTTAATCTGGACTGAAAGACTGTTGGACTCTGGTGTATTGTTTTATTGTTATATGACGATGACAATGGACTATATGCACGGAGCGTTCTTTAGAACTTCCGCATTAAAATAAGCCAGCTCGAAAGTTTTCGGTGAGATGTCATTTGCTGGTGTGTTGAGCATCAGTAGTGTAATACTTAGTTTATAATCAGAATATAGTCACTTAAATAGTCAGGCATAGCATTAATTTAGTTATTCAAACGTAAGACAGCATAGAAAATAAATAAATAAAGACGTTCCTCAGTGTTCCTCCTTGACTAAATTCAATTCGACCATTAGTTTTCACACTTTTATGTGAATAAAAGCTTCAAAAATTAAATATTTATTGTGCACTTTAGTTAGATTAACTGAATAAAATGTGTGTTTTCACAAGTGTGCTGAAATCATTGATCTTGCACTGCACTGACTGCAGCTGCTGTGATTATAAAGGGAAAGTGCGGTGCTCGCTCTCTGTGTAATTCATTCACAATAAAAGTTGTTTTTCATAAGATGTTGTGAGTTCATACTTCACATTGACAAAATGTATTTTAAACCTAGTTATTTTATAATGTTTAATATTTAGTCAAAAACGAAGTGAAAAACGTTTAGAGGAAATGGCTGATATGTGCGCAAATAATGCTACTTTGCCGCCACCTGCTGGTTAAAGTGCTAATTACTGTCTTTTTTATTTTTAAATAAGTGTTTTCTATCAAATGTTAAATTTCCTACATTTTTAAACGTTCGGTTTTACAATGGGGACAATATCAGAAGGATGAACAAATAATGTTTGTGGTCATCACATTAAAAATAACATTTGAAGTGCTGGGAAAAAATGTGTGTGCGTGTCTAATTACAGACACAGCGTTTTTAAACGGTCCTAATAGCTTCGTCTTTATTGCAATCAATAAAACTGGTTTATTGGCAAATTAGGTAAATGTAATAACTGCATTAAAATATAAATACAACAATAAAAAGTCAAACCATGGATGCTTTTGTGTCGATGTACAACGACTACAGAATGAACAGCTAACAGTTCACCGGAAGTGCCCGAGCTGGCTTAATGACAACCAGGAAGTAACCCATGCATATAGTATATTGTTGTTACTGTTTTTTTTTTTTTTTTTTTTTTTTCTATTAAACATTTAATAAAAAAAAAAAAAGATTTCCAGCACCGGAAATCACTTGCAGTAGCTTTTCCACAGCAGATTTATTTAAAAATGGGTATCCGTGTACAGCTCAGGTGTGCCTCATACGTCCTGAAAAGTGAAGCTGCAGGCTCTTTGATCGCCCCCTGGAGGCTGGATGCAGTACAGGTCATAAACCCCGTTCGCTCAATGCAGACGAATGAGACTTAAGTTAAAACATAAAAATAAAATATGCTTCAAATACAATTTTCCGAAAGATGGTTCTGGTCATTTAAGGTAGTTATCATGCTGATTTATATTCAATTGTTCGTTTTTGTGATAAGTTTGATTTTAGCTAGCAATTTGGTGCTATAGAAACTGGGCGTGTCGGTATGATTCACAGTTGATTGACAGCTTGTCTGAGGACTGTCGGGGCTTCGAGGGGACATTGAAGATAAATAAATAACTATTAATTTTCAATTTCTGTGTTATTTCACACCGACAAAATGAGCTGTTCAGCAGTAAACTGTACTAACCGATCTACAAGATCTGACGGATATCTGAGCTTTTCTCTGTAACGTTAAATGTGGGCTTCATAAGCTAATTAATAAACGTTATTAGTTAAAGCGATAGTTCACCCAAAAATGAAAATTTGATGTTTATCTGCTTACCCCCAGTGCATCCAAGATGTAGGTGACTTTGTTTCTTCAGTCGAACACAAATGATGATTTTTAACTGCAACCGCTGCCGTCTGTCAGTCTTGTAATAAGAGTGAATGGGAACTCGAACAATAAGAGTCTAAAACACTTCCATAGACAAGTCCAAATTAAACCCTGCGGCTCGTGACGACACATTGATGTCCTAAGACACGAAACGATCGGTTTGTGCGAGAAACCGAACAGTATTTATATAATTTTTTACCTCTAAAACACCACTATGTCCAACTGTGTTCAGGGTTCATTTAGTGCGGTCTGATCGCACTCTGACAACGGCAGTGATGTCTCAAACTCATTGAAGTATATGCGCGAGACATCACTGCCGTTGTCAGAGTGCGATCAGACCTCACTAGTGATGGGCATTCCGGCTCTTTTTTGTGAGCCGGCTCGTTTGACTCAGCTCACTGAAAAGAGCCGGCTCTTTAAATAATAAATGTTTTAACTATGACTTTGACTATGATAGGTGTGAAAACAATTTGTGAAATTGTGAGACATTGCGAGTATGATTTCATTTAATAATTTAATTAGAACTGTTTTCACACCTATCATAGTCAAAATCATAGTTTATTATTTAAAGAGCCGGCTCACGAAACGAGCCGGAATGCCCATCAGTGTGTGCGCCTAGGCTTATATAATTATATTTTTTGTGTTGTTCTTTGAATTATTAGTCTATTGTTTTATAAAATAAAACAATTTAAATAAAATTAAAACCATTCATTACTAAATGATTTAATTTCTATAGGCTTTATTTTTAAAAATAGAGTCGGCTCTTCAGATATGTGAGCTGGCTCCCGACGTTCACGTAAAAAATCCGGCTCTTAGAGCCGGCTCGTTCACGAACAACCCATCACTACGCACTAAACGAACCCTGAACATGAACCCTGATCCTTTGTGTTCGACTGAAGAAACAAAGTCACCTACATCTTGGATGTGCTTGGGGTAAGCAGATAAACATCAAATTTTCATTTTTGGGTGAACTATCCCTTTAAGATAACACGCCTAACGTTAACCATGAAAAAAGCAGGTGATCATTATCTGCCAGTTACTAATTATTTTTATGGGTATAAAATAATAATTAGCAGGATAAAACTAATGATAGCCTACTCTAATTAATTATAGAGCACTGTCTACAGCAATCGATCTCCTGTAACGTTAGTTCAACTTTATTTAAAATGGCAGGACCTAGTGGCTTATTATATTGAGTTTATCTACTGAATTTGCTGTTTCAAAAATATTATTGCTCTAGAAACAGATTAGCCTATTATTTTATAGGTAGAATTTTAAATTCCGTATAATTTATATAGCCTATTTAAAATACATCAATGATGACGCAGCCGTCTGGGCGGAAGTTTGATACCGCGACTCCGCCTCCGGGCTGCAATGACGATTCCTTCTGCGCATGCCCAGGCTCCAAACTGACGTTTTTGTGTAACGTGTCAGCGCCTATGGTCAGCGCCCATCGGCGTCTGTTTTGGCTTCAGTTCAATACAATGGAAGGAAGCGGCGTCGCGTCGTCCATCTTTTTTTACAGTCTATGGTACAGCTCTGATCAGAAATTCCTACATCTTTGCTGACCTTTGTCCTGCAGATGGCGCCGCGTGGCGCTGGACCATTCCGTCGGTGACGTATTAGAAAACATAAAACATAACATACATAAAACATATAAAACATCTTACTGATCTGCATGATTCACATGCGTCATGATTTTAGACCTAAAAAAACGGAATTCCGGATATATTCCGTCACATTACCGCAAAAGATCCATTCAGATGCTCGGCGTGTGCGTACCACTTTAATGCCCGTTGTACCCAGTTTAAAACATTTTCTATAGAAAACAAACGTATACAAATGGCGCAGTTTGCCTCATAGACATTTACCGGCACCGGACTCAACCACCAAGAGAATTCATCTTTCTCGAGCCATTTATCATTACATTTGCGCTAACCTCAATTCTCTCTGATGATGCAACGCAATAACTACCACGAGAAAAAAAATCTTCTGTCCAATGATCAGTCAGTCATTGGGTCTGTCAGACTATAGAAAGTTTTGCGGTAATGCAACAAAAAATATTTAAGACCCCAAGGTACACTGGTTAGTTATAAAATTGCATCTAAAAAATACACGAAACCGGATGGAGACATTTCACTTGCTTGGTCCCATACGGAATTTAATACCTCACTTGCGAAAATTCAAGACATTCCATACAATTTAAGACTTTTTCAGGCCTTAACAACCGAAATTTGTATTTAAGACTTTTTAAGGATCCGCGGGGACCCTGTCATACTCCAGACACAAATTAAGAAATAACTGTCACCAAAAATCACCATGATTTTTAGAGTAAAACAAGAGATGAAAAATTTAATTGGTTGTCCTTTTATTGTAATTATTGTATCATTTATTTAGTCTGTCATTTGTGTTGTGTTAGGAAATTTGGTTGAAGAAATTGGATATTGTTTTCTTATTTTTTTCATTAATATTTGTAATATTTTTTTCAATTTCATCCATATAGAGTTGGTGTCAGAAGTTTTTCTATTTAGACAATTCATTTATTTTTCTCTGATATATATATATATATATATATATATATATATATATATATATATATATATATATATATATATATATATTCATGTCACAGTCCTCTTATCGTAGGAACAAACTTGGGCACCCTCTTCATTGGATGGCCTATCCGTGTGTGTGTTTCTAAGGTGGCGTAGTCAGGTGTTCAGAGTAGGGGTGACCCTGAATAGTCGACGATTCGAATCTTCGATAGGAGGAGCCTGATTCGACTACCAATCTCACATTCGAATCTTCGCAGAGATGTTATGTGAAGAGATATGGGGCGCTCAATATATGATTTTACATAGACCTACAGGTTCTTTCCCAATAGGTTAATATACAGCCTATTATGTTAATACTATAAATAAAAATGTGAAAAGAAAGAAGCTTTTAATAAATATTTTTAATGTGCGTGAATAAATACAACCTGTGACCGATTTAAGTTTCACTTCCATGATCTGTGACCGGCAGAGGAGCATCTTTGCAGCAGGGATTAAATCTTCAACAATGTCTGGGATAAAGTGTACAATTGGATGCACTTTGAAATGGTAAAAGATGATCAAAAACACGTATGATGCAAGTTGTGCCAACAGCTCGTGTCCTAGAACTCAACGACAAACACTGCGGCGCGCTTCTGCCAGCCAACGAGCTGACTATAGCTCGCTATTTGAAAAGACTCAAACGGACACAGGCAGATCGCGTGAAAGACTGGATTTTTGTCTCTCAATCAGGTAGGGTAGCTACAAGTGATTTCAAACTATTTCAGCCGCTTGTAATTTGATTTTTGGGTTCTGTTAATGTTTAGCTAAAAAGACTGCCACTCCAGTTTAGCGTTTATTGTCTCTGCAGTTAAAAAGACAAAGTTGACAATTCTAGCTTTACTTTCGTTATTTTAATAATTTTTTTAATTATCTATTATCTATAATAACCCTCCTTAACCCTCAGGGGTCTGAGGCTGATTTGGGGCCTGGAGAAGTTTTGACATGCCCTGACATTTGTGCTTTTTTCAGTTGTTCATAAACATATTGATGGAAAAAGTGTCATTACACTGTATTCAGCACAAACTAGGCTACAATAATATGCAAGGAACATGTATGTACATGTTTGTATTTTTGAAGGAATAACGTTTATGCGTGGTTATTGAAAAAACAAAAAACTTAAGTCACTGAAATAAAGCCAAAAAATAAATATTAAATCTGTGTTCACAAGACTTCTGGGTATTGGAGGTTGTAGACTAGAGTTTTGGCATATCATTCCTACTCCTTCATATAAAACAATAGAGAGATTTAAATTTTCTAAAACATCTTTGGTCAAGAAACACAGTATGCGTGGAGGCGTGAATAATCATGAATAATGGGTCATTGACACCTGAGAAGACAAAAGAATCGCATAAAAGAGCTCTAATGACCTGCATAAATAATGAGGCCTTTCAGTCAGATAGGCTGTGAAAAAACCCTCTGTTGATCATTTCTCATGCTCATCATAATCTAAATCAATCATACAGAAAAAACAGCAATACTGTGAAATATTATTACAATTTAAAATAATGGTATTCTATTATTAAAATATAATACATTTCTATGATACAAAGTGTCTGAACAGTTATGTTACCTCTATGGCATTTCATATAGGCTTTTAGCTTAAAAGCATGCACATTTGGAGAAATATTGATGGATTCTCATGTTTATGTCAATTTTCTATACAGAGGAGTATTTATTCATTATTTATTGTCGTCACTGTGAACGCTGGATACTGTGTTTTCAATTCATACTTGCAGCCGGAGGGCGCTCTGTGCACCTTTAGTCCACAAATGCCAATGCTAAAGAAGAATAGGCAATCCAGGAACTAACCGAACTAACAGAGGCCAGAGATCGCTAACTATGGCTATTCAAAACACTTTTCAAGACAATAAATACACGATTGAGACGATGAATGCATGTATTGACTGAATCTGCGTCTGAATAGCGCTGGCTCCGTGGGCGTGGCCGCATTAGCGGATAATGAGCTGAATCATGGACTTGTGACATGGCTCTCTTTTCATACAGATTACACAAACACAGAAGGTTTGTTTTCGATTTGACTTACACGATTTAAAACCTGACATTTCAACGTTTCTTTAGACACAAGTATAATTTTTTGTCATTAGTATTCACTAAGTTACAGTTCATTTTCTGAGAACTATCAGATTGGACTTCGTTCAGAGGGAGACGAGAGATCACGCATCATGTTAGTTTTCTTTATTTTGCAAAAAGCACAACATTTTGATTTTACTCTGAGTGTACACAAATAAAAGAAGATATTCCACAGATTAAAATGGTGTATAACTCTTAATTGTATGTGCAACATTGACGGAGTATTTTGAGTCTCTTTCACACTGGTTAGAAAAAAACCGCGGTGATCACGCCGGCGTGACCGCCGACCCGAGGGAGTTAATGACATCTATAGATTAAAATTGCAATTGTTTCTTGATTAAAATTACTACACCTCTACTCATTGAAGTAAAGTGTCACGATCACTGTCAGTTCCTGGACTACACTTCCTATAATCCTCCCTGCCAGTCACATGCCAGTCACATGCACACACTCCACACCAATCACCCATTGCCAAATACAGCTAAGCACAGTACCTGGACTATAAAAGACTCACACACACACACCACCTCATTGCGAAGTCTTGTTTCACATTGTGTACGATTCGAAGCATTATTATCCTGTCTGACTGTCTGTTACCCGTTATCGACCTGTTGCTGCCTGCCTTCGACCCTAGCCTGGTTTTCTGTTCTGTGAGTGATATCTGCCTGTCCCGATCATTGCCTGTATCCTGACTACAACTCTGCCTGTCCCTTGCTGTTCCTGTTTGTTCCTTAATAAAAATTTGCATATGGATCCCTGCCTGAGTCCCGTCTCGTTACATAAAGGATGATTAAAACTTGACCAAATTCCTCCTGGGACAATTTAGAATGTTCCTGGTCATTAAATAAATTGTTCTGATTGGTGCTCAAGTAAAGCAATGTGTACCCCTTCCCTATTTAGATAAATCTGAACCTTTGACATAATATAATACAGGTATACCATTTGGAAATACACATCAATTAATCAAATAAATGGTGAGCCAAAAAAGAAGCAGCAAATAAATAAACAAACAAACAAAAAAACCTGAAAGTTGTCATTATCACATGACCTACCAGTGTCAGTTGCATCGCTTCACTGCGTATCACAAATCCTCTATATAGGTATTTGTAAATGGTCAGAAGGATACTGCAGATCCATTATAGCCTTGTTGTCAATCGTCCCTCGACTGTTGTAGACCAGAGTGCTGCTCAGTAACACAGCCAGACAGAAGATGTTGGTGTCATGCTTTGGGTCTCCCTGTCATGGAGAAAGACAATCATGGACAGCAGTCTACTAATATATTGCAAATAATATATCTAAGATTTTTTTTTTTTTTTAAAAGCCTTTTTTTATTATCAGCGTCACCCAATAAGGTTTTTTTGTTTGGATGATAAGTGTCATAAGAAAGACTTTTATTCATGAGTTCCCATTCTCCATCTTCATTGGTTTATTCATTTTACTTGTTTGTGTATTATTTAATTCATTATATAAATGTTTTAATAATATAAGTTTAATGTCTATTATAACAATTTAAATCTGAATAGTTAATGTGCAACTACTCTTAGATACGGGGGTTGGGAGGGACAGTTCAGTAGCTTTACAGTGGGGGTGCAGGACAATACAAAGGTGTAAATCACCGCTCTTTCATACAGAGAGTGTCCAATGCATGATGATGAGTGTTTCAAACTTATAGACAGTGGTGCACATTACTTTTTTGGTCTGGATCTCAAGGGAGCACCTGGAACTCACACTTTACTTGACACACTTATCCTAAAAGCTGTCCTCATTACCTTCCTCCTGCCTCCTCTCCTCACTATCTTCTTTTCTCTCAAACATAGTAGATGATGATAATGATTGTTTTATTTTTTACTAACATTAATGACATAGACAACAGCAAGAATATTAGGCTGCTGTCACTTTAAGAAGGAAAGCACAAACTGAATAACTCACACACAGTTTCTTTCTCAACTGTTCACTTATGACAGAACCGAGAGAATACTTGCTGAGACAGGTATTTTGACATAATTTTGTGTGTATGTGTCCGTTCAAGTGCAAGTAAATGTGAAATAACGCGAATTAATTTGGTGTTCGAGCGCTGTCTGACTCTCTCTGACTCTTGATTTTGTGGTATGGTGGCTGTTGTTGATGGGTGTTCCTGTTTGCTGTTTTGGGGTCTTGCCTGGAGTTTGCACTTATTCGGGCTGTGTGACATTCGAGATGCAGTTCAACAGATTGCTCGTTGTACCCACTTCATGAGGGACTACTCTACTTACTTCACTTTTACTCTGCTGCTCGTTCTGTTTGGAGTGTTGGTTAGATATTTGTATATTTTTTCATTCCAGTTCATGCATCTGACTCAGATTTCATGATCATCTGTAGTTTTTGACGTGTATGTTGTATTGTTTCCTGTATTTGTCTTGTTTTTATGTGTGTAATATGGTGGCAGCATTTAAACACACCACAGCTGAAGAAGCCAGCTCTGAAGAAAACTCCTCCATGATAGAAAGTGAATCTGAGTCAGAAATTGATGATGACCTGCAATGAGCCATTTTCACTCATTTTGTTTTATGTGACAGTCGGTGATTACATGTTGAACTGTCTGCTTTAGTGGTGAGTCTGTCCCATCCATCATTTAGATTTTAAGAATCAGTCTTACTTCAGTGCAACCTTTTTTTGAACTTTTGAAGAACATACTTTTGAAGTATGTTCTTCAAAACTTTGAACTTAGTTCAAACTTTGACCTGTGGAGGGCAGTAATACACTTAGCAGTGTCTACAAGGCTGGAATTCAAATAGAGAAGAAGAGAGCTAGCTCAAGATGAGCATTTATGATTAAAACTTATATAATTTTCAATTTTTTTCAGAAAATGAGCGATGGTTTCACTAGATAAGAAGCTTATTTCTCATCTGGGATCGTGTTGAACAATTTGAAGCTGCAGTGAAACTAATTTTGACCTTCAACCGTTTGGTGCCCACTATAAGGAGACAAATCCTGGAATGTTTTCATCAAAAACTTTAATTTCTTTTCGACTGAAGAAAGAAAGACATGAACATCTTGGATGACATGAGGGTGAGTAAATTATCAGGAAAAGTTTATTTAAAAGTGAACTAATCCTTTAAGCTAGTAAAAAGGAAAGTGAATAGCAGTTAGGAAAACATTGTTTTACATTCCCTGCCTGGCTGCCTCCTATTTATAGCAAACTAACAAGCTCTACTGCAGTTTTTTTTTTTTTTTTTTTTATGAATATGGTTCTCTTCTTTGAAAGTTAAGTATTCCTGGACTCAAAACTGCTTGACTTTTGATGCTAGTTGTGTTTTAGTAGTTTACTTGTTATGTCACCTTGTCCACGTCTCCGAGTCCCTCAGTGTCCAGCAGCACCAGAGTGGTTCCTGCTTTAGTGGGGTGAGGCACACACCACATCCAGATGCCCTTTGTTTTGGACTCGACTGTGCTGCCCAACGCAAACCCTGATAATGCCACAACAAAAATTACTTTTGTGCATGAAAGGTCATTAATTTGAACCGTTTGTTTCTTCTAAGCTTTCGGATGCTATCAGCACTGCCTGCGGGGGTCTAACCTGTTTGTTTTCCTGCAAGCCGATTCATCAGGTAGGACTTCCCGGTGCGGTAGAGACCCACCACAGCCACCACCACCACCGGCTGCTGGATCTGCTGAAGGATCTGAAGCGCTGACTGCTGCACACACAGCTTCCCATCTGACCCCATGTCAATCAAGCACACTGGTTTGTCCATGATCACTGGAGAATACAGCTGTTGAACAGATACACACATTTTAAACTCTTTAAGTAACTGCAGTGTTCTAGAAATAAAACGTTAAGGTGGATTGAGAAACACAAATCAGTCCATCTCAAGTGGGCCAAAAATTGTAAAGCTTGTGGCTTGACCATTTCTTAATTCTCCTAAATAAAATCACTCAAAAATTCTATATTGCAGGTTGGCAACCTTTTTTTTATTATTGGGGGTGAACTTAATTTTTTTTTAAATATCTCTCACATTTTGGGTTGATTATCTCTGGTGAGGAAGCAGATAGGAAGCTGAAATTTTCACAGATGTATGTACTCTATTGGGTACATCTGAGTTTGAGATTACAGTGGTTACAGATTGCATTATGGTGTCATTATAAGGCCAAGACATCTGCCATGATATTCGAAATATCCTGCTTCCCACTTCATAATTCCCATTTAATTGCTTTGTTGTTGGAGAGGGTATGAAACGTCTCAGGTTACGACTGTAACCATAGTTCCCTGAGAAGGGAATGAGATGCTGCGTCAATGACAATGACGTTTTGGGAACGCCTCTGTGTGATTGCGTCTGAAGCAATTGTGTCAACTAGTCCAATGGCGAGATGGAACGCGAGATGTTGTTCCAACAACAACAAAACGAAAGTTTTGTTGTTGTTGGAAATCTCAGAAGCATAGACCAGGAGACTTTGGGATCTCTTGAAGCAGAAGTTACTCTTTATTGAGAAACACGCTGTGCGTCGCTGTGGTCATCCAAAATCTGACTAAGGCATTGTACTTGGTAGTTCATATACATTCAAGGGGGAGGGATCAGCCCATTCTCTACATTTCCCAGCCATGATCTAATCAGCATAACTGTGTCATTCAAATGCATAGGTGCTAATCCAATCAGTCTGACAGTATCGTCCATATCTTTACATTATCATAGAGACAAAGGCACTGCTGTATCTTGAGCTTGTCCTGCCAAATGGTCAGGAAGACAAAAGGTTAATGTCACACACCCCTGAGCTGCCTGCCTTGATCTCCTTAGAATGTCATTATCTTTACCTTAACATGCTAAATACAATATACTTCACCTTAGTAATTCATGTGAGGTGATGTCAGTATGTAGGATCAACAGATCTTAAACAGATTATTAAATTTGTAATCCCACACTGTCAAACACATCTTAACACCATATGCATGAAAGTACACCTTAGTAATAACTAAGGAAAATTTAAATGTTACCATTAAAGGGATAGTTCACCCAAAAATGAAAATTTGATGTTTATCTGCTAAAACACCACTATATCCAATTGTGTTCAGCATTCGCTTAGTGAGGTCTGATCGCGCTCGCACTCCTATAGATTGTGTTCCCATTGACGCATTATTTGACTGACAGACGGCAACGGTAATCATCAATTGTGTTCTACTGAAGAAACAAAGTCACCTACATCTTGGATGCCCTGGGGGTAAGCAGATAAACATCAAATTTTCATTTTTGGGTGAACTATCCCTTTAACATTAGTTAACTACTTTAGTTAACATGAATTAAGAATGAACAATACTTCTTCAGCATTTATTAATCATAGGCCTGGTTTCACAGACAGTGCTTATATTAAGCCAGGATTAGGCCATAGTTCAATTAGCAATTATATATAAATATTATATAAATCATATAAAATAATTATAATAAATAATCATCACTAAAAGTCAGACAATTTTGTATTTAAAATCTTTTAACTATGTAGTGACCTTTGGAGCAAGAGAAATTGAGCAAGTGACTCTTGCGTCAGACATGTGTCACTTTGCTCACAGCTGATTGTTAGCCGATTGTTAGCAGGTTAGCCGTGGAGTGCTAAAAGCAGAGCCATTCCTATGGTGCGTAAAACCCAGGGTTGATGCAAACTAGAGGTCTACAAAGAGGACCCGGGACCCGACCCGGGACCCGTACGGGTTCAGGACTATATTTTAAATGGTCAGACGGGTCCGGGTTGGGTTCCAATCTATTACTTTGGTTCCCGGGTCTGTTTAACATTGTGTGTATACCCGAACCGATCTGATTCGGAGATCACCCGGCCGTGTTGAGAGTCAGTCAGTTGCAAGTTGTTTTGTAACTTGCAAAGTATGAGCCGGGAAATAAGGTGAAAAAAAAAAAAACATGAGCGACCCCAGCCATCAAGCAGAGTGGGCGGGGTTAAAGCAAGCGAACGGTGATCATCGAGTTTTCCTATTCCTATCGTGTGCAACAGTAATGCAAACAAACCTCAAATCTCACAAACTGCTAGAAGCCTTGCACACTCACATTTAAATAACATATTTCAAATCATCAACAAAATCTAGGTAAAAATTTTTTACATAAATGTTTTCTATGACGCTCAAAATGCGTTTAAAAGCTTTCAGGTTGCTTCCAGCTAACGCATGTGCAGTCTCATGCGAGCGCACTTTATTTCTCCTATTTTTATAATAATATTATGAATGAACCGTCTTGTTATATCTAAAGTTTTGGTCAGACTCGGCTCAGAAAGCACAGAAATGATCGCAAATAAGTAATGCTAAGGTCAACGGTCACTGAACAAGCAATCATTATTATAGTTCAAAAGGGCAAACAGTCAAAGTTATTTTATTAGGCTATATGAGATGACTCGAGATACTCAAGATTTGTTAACAAAATGCAAAACTTCAAAGTCGCATTTGTCATCGTGACAGCAGACTTTTGAAGCTGGAATAATGAGTGGATTAAGCATTTCAACCGGAGAGAGGAATAACGGATGATCTTTCTTTGCAAGTGCATCACAGTCAGGTACAAAGCTAACTTAGCCTACTAACATTAGGTAAGACAAAACGTTTCATTTTCGCAACTTGTTTAGTAGCAATTTGCTGTGGAATAGACCGATGTGCCGATCGGGTCCAGTCGGGTCTCGGTCGGGTTCGGTGCAGCTTTCAAATAATAGACGGGTCCGCTTTGGTTCCGGGTAGTACATTTGCCGTGCAGCACCGGCATTTCTCGTTGCTGCACGGGTTCGGGTCCAACTTTCAAAATAATAGTCAGGCCCGGGTCGGTTCCGTGCAGCACATTACGGGTCTCTTCGGGTTCAGGTATGACTTTTTGGACCCGTGAAGACCTCTAATCAGGGCCGGATTGGGACTCATTTTCAGCCCTGGAGTTTCATGCCTTAAACCGGCCCACTTTAATTCACGACTGACTATATTAAAATAATGTAATTAAAACCTCAGTATATAAGTCTGCAATAGTGCACTGTTCTCTACAGCCTTGTAAATAATTGTAGTTTTCAAAAATATCTTCAAATACCCATGATAGTACAAATGATAGTACAAAAAAATGCTAAAATTTGATATAGAGTTATTTTTATAGTGATTTTATAATGTGAACCATTGATTAATTCTCTAGTCATCTAGTGGCTGTAGTTAAAAATTCATGTTATTTTAATTTTAATTTAATTAAAGGATTAGTTCACTTTTAAATAAACTTTTCCTGATCATTTACTCACCCCCATGTCATCCAAGATATCCATGTCTTTCTTTCTTCAGTCGAAAAAAAATTAAAGTTTTTAATGAAAACATTCCAGGATTTTTCTCCTTATAGTAGACTTCAATGGGCACCAAACAGTTGAAGGTCATAATTAGTTTCAGTGCAGCTTCAAATTGTTCAACACGATCCCAGATGAGAAATAAGGGTCTTATCTAGTGAAACCATTGCTCATTTTCTAAAAAAAATAACTAAAATTTTATACATTTTAACCATAAATGCTCATCTTGAACTAGCTCTCTTCTTCTTCTTCTCTATTAGAATTCCAGCAGTGTAGACGCTGCTAAGTGTATTACTGCCGTCCACAGGTCAAAGTTTGAACTAATTGGTATATACTATTGAACTAGTATATTGCATATAAAAATTAGTTCAAACTTTGACCTGTGGAGGGCAGTATAACGCTTAGCGGTGTCTACACTGCGTGCTGGAATTCAAATAGAGAAGAAGAAGAAGAGAGCTAGTTCAAGATGAGCATTTCTGGTTAAAACTTATTAAATATACAAGGAATGGTATAGCCTTTTCAGTCAATCACATTTTCAAGTACAGAGGGAATACACAAGGATGACTCTGGGGGTAGATTTAAGATTGTGTATCGTATATAATGTATGTATTCTGTGGTGACTAAGATCTTTAAAATTTGAAATTAAAAATTAGAGAGTTGAACAAGTTCAACTAAATGTTCCTTATTTCATTCACTTCTCTATTTTTCTCTCTCTTAGGAGTCAGTGAAGACGTTGTCTATGAAGTTCTTCCTATGTGGTTCACGTCATGAATAAATTTGTTTTTGTGTGTGTTCAAATTCCACTGTTGCAATATATTATTTTATAAAATATACACAATCTTAAATCTACCCCCAGAGTCATCCTTGTGTATTCCCTCTGTACTTGAAAATGTGATTGACTGAAAAGGCTATACCATTCCTTGTATATTTTACTTGATGAGTTATTAAATTATGCAACTTGGACCCAATAATTACTCAACATTCCTAGAAACCAGATATAATTGCAATAAAGAAAGCAGTATTTGGGTGTAATAAACCTTTAAAAACCTTTAAAAAAAGGGTTAAAATACTGCCTTGGTGGCACTTGTTACGGTCCTCTAAAACTAGGGTCCTGGAAATGCGTTCCTGGGATTGCGGTTCTCCGATTAATTTCGTTTTGACATCTCGCATGGTTCTGTGTGATTTGGACAACTTCAAGTTACGCCCCCTCAACAAGTTACGCCCCTTTCTTGTTACGCCCCCCTCTTGCAGTCCACAGACAGACCCATCTCAAATTATCAGGAAAAGTTTATTTAAAAGTGGACTAATCCTTTAAGTGTTTGCTTTCCAGTAGATGGCAGTAATCGTCCACTAAACCCAGGCACATTTTTCATGTCTATCACTATGAATGAAATTTAGAAATGTAGATCTTTATTAAAGTGGATTTAACATAAAATGTTGCTATTTTATATAAATGTATATACTTAAATTATTACAAATTGAGGCAAATAAATGAGTCATTCTACGAAATGGGTGCCATTTGGGTCCTCAACATTTGGTCAGATGCATGAGGCACAAAAAACTTCCCAAAGTCTGTTTGCATAGCTTAAAGTTATTAATTCAAGTGTTCTTTTTGACATAATATATGATCAAATGTTTTTTTTGAAGATTAACATACTATTTTTAATAATTTTTCATTGTTACATAGCCAATTTCACATGTCCGTGTTAACCAACATGGCATTTGCATCTAAAATATTACCAAATATATTATATATTTTTTTCAAACATATACTATTTTCAGGATTATATGTGTGTCCCTGTTTACACAAAATATATTTATTCACAATAAACCTTATTTTTTTTGTAAATATTTTATGATTTGTGTGCGTTCCTCAGTTTGACTTACCACCCCGTCACACTAACTTGTTTTATCTATAAATAATGCACTGTTCCTTTAAATATCACCACAAAGCCTAAGTGACATCATTTGAGCCTTATACCTATCAGGAACAAAAGCAGGCAACTATGTAAAATTTTTTATATTGTTTATTTGTTGCTTTTTCATGTTAGGCAGGGCCCGTCAAGCTTAAACTTACCACCCCGTCACGCAAAATAGATAGGGAAAACTGTTTTTTTTTTTTTTTTTTTTTTACATTATTAATACAAAGATAATCATATTTCAGATTGAATGCATGTATGCTAGTTGAGAAACTTGACCACATGGGAGATTTGCGGACATTTTGGGAAGAAATTTACGGGGTGGTAAATTTCTTCCCAAAATGTCCCCTGATAAAAATCACATTCTGAGGTGTAAAACTTTTTTTTTGGCAGGGTTCCCTCAGTAAAATATGCATTCTAAGGGCTAAATATCATGCTATTTGGTCTCGCTTCAACCCATGGACATGAAAAACAACCTGCGGCAACGGTGTAAAAGTAGCCTAGCCCAATTTTGCAGGAAAAATGCAGACTTGGCAACACTGTTTGGTTCATTAATTCACTCATTCACTCACTCATATCACTCACACACTTTTTACTCAATTTGAATGTCTCCCTCCCCCAGTTTTTAAAGTTTAAAACCAGCAGATCATATAGAGAAACACTTTGTCCATACCACCCCGTCACATCAGTTACCACCCCGTCACATTTACCACCCCGTCACAGGGTCATTTTTTTAAAGGTTTATGGAAAGAAAATGAAATATTACATAAATTAATGTTGAATGATGTTCTTGTTGTGTGGACTGATCAGATGAATGTAACTTTATTTGTATTTTTTAAGTAAATTCATTTTTTCAGTACAAACAATGAGGCCATTGAAAGGTCAAAATCATGTTTCATGATTAAAAATCTAAAAATAAAAAAATATATATTAAATTACAGACTTTCTATTGATGGTTTCCAAAAAAGGGACATTTTTCTATTTGGAAAACATTAGATTTTAAAAATCTATTTCTTGTTTTACTACTCCAATGGCATACATATTGTCCATGACGGGGTGGTACAAGAATGGCTTCCTTGCCTGAATAAAAAGGGTAATATTAATAAAGATTTTGTGCATGAGGTGGGAAAATATATTTTTTGGAGGATTAACATATCTTTCAATTTGTAGGTTTGTTTAAAAAAAAAGTTTGTTCATAATGAAAATTTTGAAAAATGCAAAGTGGAAATGGCACCCATTTCGTAGAATGACTCAAATAACACAAAATACCATAAATCCTACAAAATTGCACAACTTTACAGTAAAATATTAAAGTAGGCTATTACATTTGTTTAAAAAAAAAAGTTACACGTTACAAAATCACATTTTACTGTCTGGTTATGTAAGCTAGTTGGACAGAAAAATGAATATTGTTGGCCAATGTGTAATAGCATAGCAAGCAACATAACATAAGTGATAGGCCATATTTTATTATTTGCCTACTATTATTACAATATGAGTAAGCTGCATACATTTGGTCCCCACAATGTAATATAAACAAACTCATACATACACATTCACACTCACACACACACACACACACACACACACACATACATACACATAAGTATATCTTACTTACCTACTTGTTGTTCTATTGTTTTTATTAAGATGAATTGTTAAAACAAAGGATTTTAAAGCAGGGGTGGGGGGATGGTGGGGAGATGGGGGGGACACACATACAACTTTGTTGTTCTTCTTTTTTTTATATTGTGTTAATTTTGAACTACTGTTTTTAAAGCAACCTTGGTCTAATGAATTATTTTTTAAATAAAATGAGCAAAAAACTCTGTGGTAAAAGGAGCATTTTTAACATTCACAACATACAAACATAAAAAAAAATGTATTACAGTTATTAAAAACAATCAACATGTATTAAGAAGCATGAAAAAAAGTTGGATGAACACTTTTAGTTTGTAGATACTGCACTTTGCCTTTCCAATAGTGTTTTAGTTGTTTAAGGTCATCCAAAGGCAGAGTGCAGCATCTGCATTTTGGGGGTCAAAGATCACATCAGTGGTCATGGTTTTTATCTATAAAAAATTTCTTCCTAAGAAGGCAATACATGAATGCATTACCACTAATCTACCCACAACATGTTTGACTGGCTGGTGTAAAAACTTTAAAGGTGTTTTTCTCAGTTTCAGTGTTTGCGTAGTTACTGCACTTTGCCTTTGTAGGGCAGTATTGATAAATGTGGAAATACATACATTTAAAAATGAATAAATGAAGAAAAAAAAAAAGTGAAACAATTACATTTATAAATAAAAAAGGAAACGAAATAAAAAAAATACATGTCTTTGTAGATTTATTTATATATTTATGTTTATTTATTTATTTTAACATTTCTTTAATATGTAATAATTAATTATTTAGGCAGCTTGGCATCCCATATCTGATGCCCCAACAATTTTAGGACAAGATCCTTGTTTATACTTGCTATACTATTCTCAAAATGAGCCTAAAATGCAAAATAATAATAATAAATAAAAAATAAATAAAAACATACAAACATGCATTGTCCCGATTTTTTAGTTTCACAGATAATAACAAGTTAGATTTCAAGGATATTTTGACAACAAGGAAATATCAGTTTCCATTTCAGAAATCTGATCACCTTAGAGTGTAAAATGATTGACAGTGTTAAACACCTTTAAATCCACTACTTTATTCTACTACTATTATTTACATTTTGTGAACATGTGCATACCTGAAAGTGATGCAAATGCTTCATCTCTTTTTTGAGGAAGCTTCTTATCATCGGACTCTTGTTGTCTCTTCCAATCCCGACCATAGTTTTTGATCGGCATTCATCATTTACGTGGGGAGAAACGGATGCACAGCGGCGCATATTGCAATTCACAGCAATGTAATGTACCTACTTTTTAAATATATTATGAACATACATTTTCTCTATTATATTTACATAATTTCATTTGGAATAAATTAACTGAATGTCCCCTAGCTTACCTTACAGTAGCTTGATCTGAGTTCTATGTTGTAGTTTCATGATATTTTACCTATTTTTAGACACCTTTAGCTCCAGCCCCTTAATGCCAATAGGTCTAGAGTGAGTTAGGGGATGTCCCTGTTCTCTAAGTATCTCTCTGGTTATTCTCTCTGGTGGATTCCTTTTATTGTCCATAAATTGTAGTGAGCAGTTTAATTTAGGGTTTCAGTTTCAAAATTAACAACTGCATACTGGAAAACACGTGACCACAGATAAAATGTTAATCTTTCTTGTGGCATACTATACCACACAGATTGACATTTTGTATATCTGTGGTAACGTTGCAGAAAGTTACAGTACAAAAAAGATTATCATTTTTAATCTGTGGTATTTTTTTCTGATGAAACTCACTGTAAATTCCCAACAATTTCACTCCTCCTTTCTGTGTATTAGACACCATGAAAGAAATGGGGAAAATATTATGTATACCTGAGTTAATCTGTAGTGCATGATTCTAACAATGCAAAGTTCAAGAGTTGAGTGTCCAGGTATCAGGGGTGGTTTCAGTAGAGACTTCGAACAAAACAGTTGCTAATAAATCCAACAGTAACATGCAGGAGATAACAGGAGTAATCAACTGAAACTGAAACTGCATAACGTAATCAGTAATGAAAAAAATGAACAAGGTCGGCAGACAGACAGGCAAAACCAAAACTAAGGGTACATTTATTTACACAACAATGATGTACTAAAAACAGTTTTTCCTATGTGTTTTTCACATTCAGAAGGCAACATGGTCAAAGAAATCCATGTAAAATTGCTGTATTATGTTGCCAGGCCAGTAACTGGAGATTTAATTTCATTATTTATAAAGCACATTTTAAAACAACCAAAGGTTGACCAAAGTGCTGTACAAAACAAAAATTAACAATAAACCAGTAAAATATACAACAACAAAAAAACAGTAAAAAAACATAAATACAGTAAAACCATACATTTTTCAAATAATATGTCACTGTAAAGAAAAACTATGTGCAGTGCGTTGCTTGCTGGCTCCGCCCCCACAAGCAACGTTCATTAAGTCTCGACTTGCTGCGTTCACTGAGTGCTTTTTCTAGAAAGCGGCTCCTTCCCTCATTTTCCTCTGTACTCTCACTCAAACTGAGATGATTAACAAAAGGTTACAGGGCCAAGTAAACAGGACTAAGTGAGCTCTTTCCGGTTTGTGCGCACGTGTCTCACTTTTCCTGCAGCAGGGGATTTTCCAGTGCTGTGCGCGCTGTTAGGGCGAGTACCACACTGACAGTCCTCATCTGAATGCAGCACTGACAGCTCTATGCCAGGACTAGCTCCTGTATAACTATCAGGTGAGACTCATGGAATATATATCTTCCAAAATAAAACTTTTTCACTGATGTTTGTGGTAAAATACAGAATTTCCAAAAGCGTTACTTGCCGGCCCCACCCCACAAGCCGCCTTTGTTGAAGATGGATGCTCTCACCACGAAAGCGCAAGTCCTGCCTCGCTGCGTTCAGACTGCTTTCTCTGAAAACTGCCTCTGTAATGCCTCCCGCCACCTCGCTCAGTTCCGGGTGTTGGAAGCAATGTGTTTGTTGCAAACATTGGGCCCGAACATGTTCACGTGCCCATGCAGCCTGTCGCTGCTATAGCGAATACAATAAAATACAAAAAGAAAGCAAATTTCCTATTCCGCCTATTGCGAACACCAGGCCCCTACACAACGGTCTGTCGTCTGATCTGATCCAACCCCTTGCCACGTGGGCTGAGGTCTGGCAGGTCATCCCCAGAGTGTCAAGCTTGGTGTTGGGGATTATAAAATGAGGTTATTCACTTCAGTTCACTCGAAGACCCCTGCGTTTTGGTACCCACCTTTAGTCCGGATGACATGGCATCCCAGTTTTCCAAAAAGAACTTCAAATTTTGATTCGTCTGACCACAGAACAGTTTTCCACTTTGCCAGTCCATTTTAAATGAGCCTTGGCCCAGAGAAAACGCCTGCGCTTCTGGATCATGTTTAGATATGGCTTCTTTTTTGACCTACAGAGTTTTAGCCGGCAACGGCGAATGGCACGGTGGATTGTGTTCACCGACAATGTTTTCTGGAAGTATTCCTGAGCCCATGTTGTGATTTCCATTACAGTAGCATTCCTGTATGTGATGCAGTGCTGTCTAAGGGCCCGAAGATCACGGGCATCCAGTATGGTTTCCCGGCCTTGACCCTTACGCACAGAGATTGTTCCAGATTCTCTGAATCTTTGGATGATATTATGCACTGTAGATGATGATAACTTCAAACTCTTTGCAATTTTTCTCTGAGAAACTCCTTTTTGATATTGCTCCACTATTTTTCGCTGCAGCATTGAGGGAATTGGTGATCCTCTGCCCATCTTGACTTCTGAGAGACACTGCCACTCTGAGAGGCTCTTTTTATACCCAATCATGTTGCCAATTGACCTAATAAGTTGCAAATTGGTCCTCCAGCTGTTCCTTATATGTACATTTAACTTTTCCGGCCTCTTATTGCTACCTGTCCCAACTTTTTTGGAATGTGTATCTCATGAAATCCAAAATGAGCCAATATTTGGCATGGCATTTCAAAATGTCTCACTTTCAGCATTTGATATGTTATCTATATTCTATTGTGAATAAAATATAAGTTTATGAGATTTGTAAATTATTGCATTCCTTTTTTATTCACAATTTGTACAGTGTCCCAACTTTTTTGGAATCTGGTTTGTAAAAACCCTGTTAATCATTAGTTATAATCATTTATGATCACATTAAATTCAGCACTGCTTGCCTGAAGTGTGCATATGAGACTTCTGGGGGTGTTTACATGATATCATTTTCAACTAAACAGAAAACATTTTAAGCATTTTGGCAATTTGTCATTCACATGACAACAGCATTTTGGGGGCCTAAAAAGGCAAACTTTTGAAAACGGGTTCCAAAGCACAAATTTTTGGAAACACTATCGTTATTGTCACTGTGTAAACAACAAAAACATGAATTTGTGAAAACAGTGAAGTCATGTGGATGTGTATTAAGTGTTCAACACCAGATTTAATTAAAGGTCCTCTAAGCGATCCTGGGTGGAGTAACTTCCTGTTGACGTTCGAATCTGCTTAGTATCAATATACGGTCCTATTGTTTGGACTGTCCCTAGCTCCATGCACTTTTACAAAGTGTACGGAAGGCATTAAAAGCTCAGGGTCAGGGGAACAATGAAAACATCCTTTTTGGTAGTAAGCCAGTTTATATAAAGTCTCCCATTTACCAGAACAGGAAAGTCAAAGTACAAACCCGATTCCAAAAAAGTTGGGACACTGTACAAATTGTGAATAAAAACAGAATGCAATGATGAGGAAGTTTAAAATTTCAATATTTTATTCAGAATACAACATAGATGACATATAAAATGTTTAAACTGAGAAAATGTATCATTTTAAGGGAAAAATAAGTGTATTTTAAATTTCATGGCATCAACACATCTCAAAAAAGTTGGGACAAGGCCATGTTTACCACTGTGTGGCATCCCCTCTTCTTTTTATAACAGTCTGCAAATGTCTGGGGACTGAGGAGACAAGTTGCTCAAGTTTAGGAATAGGAATGTTGTCCCATTCTTGTGTAATACAGGCTTCTAGTTGATCAACTGTCTTAGGTCTTCTTTGTCACATCTTCCTCTTTATGATGTTTTCTATAGGTGAAAGATCTGGACTGCAGGCTGGCCATTTCAGTACCTAGATCCTTCTTCTACTCATCCATGATGTTGTAATTGATGCAGTATGTGGTCTGGCATTGTCATGTTGGAAAATGCAAGGTCTTCCCTGAAAGAGATGACGTCTGGATGGGAGCATATGTTGTTCTACAACTTGGATATACCTTTCAGCATTGATGGTGCCTTTCCAGATGTGTAAGCTGCCCATGTCACACGCACTCATGCAACCCCATACCATCAGAGATGCAGGCTTCTGAACCGAGCGCTGATAACAACATGGGTTGCCCTTGTCCTCTTTAGTCTGGATGACATGGCGTCCCAGTTTTCCAAAAAGAACTTCAAATTTTGATTCGTCTGACCTCAGAACAGTTTTCCACTTTGCCACAGTCCATTTTAAATGAGCCTTGGCCCAGAGAAAACGCCTGCACTTAGATATGGCTTCTTTTTTGACCTATAGAGTTTTAGCTGGCAACGGCGAATGGCACGGTGGATTGTGTTCACCGACAATGCTTTCTGGAAGTATTCCTGAGCCCATGTTGTGATTTCCATTACAGTAACATTCCTGTATGTGATGCAGTGCCGTCTAAGGGCCCGAAGATCACGGGCATCCAGTATGGTTTTCCGGCCTTGACCCTTACACACAGAGATTGTTCCAGATTCTCTGAATCTTTGGATGATATTATGCACTGTAGATGATGATAACTTCAAACTCTTTGCAATTTTTCTCTGAGAAACTCCTTTTTGATATTGCTCCACTATTTTTCGCTGCAGCATTGAGGGAATTGGTGATCCTCTGCCCATCTTGACTTCTGAGAGACACTGCCACTCTGAGAGGCTCTTTTTATACCCAATCATGTTGCCAATTGACCTAATAAGTTGCAAATTGGTCCTCCTGCTGTTCCTTATATGTACATTTAACTTTTCCGGCCTCTTACTGCTACCTGTCCCAACTTTTTTGGAATGTGTAGCTCTCATGAAATGAGCCAATATATTTGGCATGACATTTCAAAATGTCTCACTTTCAGCATTTGATATGTTATCTATATTCTATTGTGAATAAAATATAAGTTTATGAGATTTGTAAATTATTGCATTCCTTTTTTATTCACAATTTGTACAGTGTCCCAACTTTTTTGGAATCGGGTTTGTAAAAACCCTGTTAATCATTAGTTAATCATTTATGATCACATTAAATTCAGCACTGCTTGCCTGAAGTGTGCATATGAGACTTCTGGGGGTGTTTACATGATATCATTTTCAACTAAACACAGAAAACATTTTAAGCATTTTGGCAATTTGTCATTCACATGACAACAGCATTTTGGGGGCCTAAAAAGGCAAACTTTTGAAAATGGGTTCCAAAGCACAAATTTTTGGAAACACTATCGTTATTGTCACGGTGTAAACAACAAAAACATGAATTTGTGAAAACAGTGAAGTCATGTGGATGTGTATTAAGTGTTCAACACCAGATTTAATTAAAGGTCCTCTAAGCGATCCTGGGTGGAGTAACTTTCTGTTGACGTTCGAAGTGTTGTCAAACAAAACAGAGGCTAGCTAGACCCTCCCTCCTCATCCTCCTCCTCCTCCCCTCCGTGCTTCCTGAAACAGTCATGAACGTGCATTTAAAATCATTCTTGTCGGTTATTGGCTGGAGCATGTTTATTATGTTTCGTGGTCCAGGCTACACCAGTTTGTTTTTGTTGCAGTTTTTGGACCTTGTGGCGACTACAGAGACCGCGTTTTTTTTTTTTACAATGTGTTCAGGGGACAGGCAGCTAGCGGATAGTGAGTTGATGTTTGCTGTATGTGACAAAAAATGCTTTGGCCTAAAAACGCGTGACAAGCTAAGCTATTCAGCAAGGTAGCCCAGGAATACATAGTCCTAGGCCACTAGATTTAACACTATTGGGTCGCTTGATCACTTGCAATTTTTCCTGATAAAAGTGAACAGAACTTAAAATTCTCCATTGTTTTTGTCATACAGAAATGAGTAATACATAATTCAAAACTGTAAAGGGTCTATTTTATTTGTGTGCACTCACAAAAACAATAAAACGTTGTGCTTTTGTAAAATAAAGAAAACAAACAGGGAGCGCTTTCTGCCATCAGTCTCTGTGAACTTCTTTTGAAGCATGTCACGAAAATTAAAGGTCCCGTTCTTCGTGATCCCATGTTTCAAACTTTAGTTAGTGTGTAATGTTGTTGTTAGAGTATAAATAAAATCTGTAAAATGTTAAAGCTCAAAGTTCAATGCCAAGATATTTTCAATGCCAAGATATGCAAGATATTTTATTTAACAGAAGTCGCCTACATCGAACGGCCAGTTTGGACTACATCCCTCTACTTCCTTCTTTAATGACGTCACTAAAACAGTTTTTTGACTAACCTCCGCCCACAGGAATACACAAGAGTTGCGTTTGTAGAGTGTGTTTGTCGCCATGTCGTCGAAACGCTGTTATTTTCATCCCGCAGTCCAATCACCGGGTCTGATTCCGGCTCAAATTGATAGGGTAAAATTAAAGACGTTTACAATAACACTGAGCGCGTGCATCTCCATGTTATGGTAAGAGGCATGACTTTTCCGGGCACGGTGCGCTCAGAGCTGTCGAATCACAACACAGGAACCGCTGGCACAATCAGAACTCGTTACGTATTTCTGAAGGAGGGACTTCATAGAACAAGGAAGTCATCAGCCCGTTTTTATGACAGTGGAAACAGCGGTATACAGATAAGTTTTTTATGTTCTCACACATATAAATGTCTTTAACTCCAAAACAAAATGAGATATTTTTACCAAAATTGACACACATATGTATGGGCTCACCCTGAGGACACAAAAAAAGTGGTGCGATTGTGCCTCTTGGTGGTGCTATAATTGAACAAAACATGAAATTTCCATTAACTACAATACAGTATTATTATTGTATATAATGCCATATTTTGAATGCATTGATGTACCATTACAAAACTCAGTTTGTGCCACCATGCTCTGAAAGTACTCAAAAAAGGTTTCAAGAGAGCACCTCTTTGTGGTCAAATATTATAATGAAATTTTTAAAAAGCTGAAAGCTTTTGATTAATTTAACCTATTGTCAAGACACTGGTCTTAATAGTTTCCTTGGGTCATGAAGAGAACAAAGCTGAATTTTCAGCATCATTACATGATCCTTCAGAAATCATTCTAATATGCTGATCTGCTGCTCAAGAAACATTTCGTCACAGAGACGGTCTCTGTGGTCCCCTCTGATCGCCACCTGAGGGCGCCGTCACCGGAATACTAACCCACCTAAGAACTACAACTCCCACACACACACCTGGACTGATTCCTCCTCCCTCCTGCAGTGCATTCTCTGGACTATAAAAGGACTTCCATAACCCATCATGCTTCGCGAAGTCTTGTTTTGCATTGCATTCATTACTGAGCGTTTTCCCTGTGTGTTGATATCCTGTGTATGATCTTGGACTGCCTGACTACCTCGTTTACCGTTTGCCGCCTGCCTTGTATTACCCCTGCCTGTTCTCTGGACTATTCTGCTCTGTCTGCCGCCTGTCCTGACCCACTGCCTGGTATTGACCCTGTCTCAGTCTGTTCTACGTTGTTCCTGTTTCTGTTTTCTGACCATTGCCTGTATGACTACGATTACTTAATAAAGCTGCATATGGATCCCACTGAGTCTGCTGCCCCGTTACAGAAGACTTCGCCAGACACCGATCCAGCAGCTATGCATCGTCTGACCACCGAGCTGTCTTCTCAGGCCAGCGTACTGACGATCCATCAGCAACAACTCATGCGACTAACCTCCGTAACAGAGGAGCTGGTTAAGACGCTACAGAGCATGCGGACGCCGGCCGCCGATCCCCGTCCGCCATTAACCACGCCGCCCGCGCCAGTCGCCACGCCAGCCGCTACCAGCAGTCCACGCTTAGCATTCCCTGATAAATATGATGGTTCACCGGCAAGATGTAAGGGATTCCTTCTACAGTGTTCCCTGTTCCTGTCTCAACAGCCAGCCCTCTACCCCACTGACGAGAGCCGCATCGCTTTCATCTGCTCACTCCTCACAGGTAAGGCTCTCGACTGGGCAACTACCATCTGGGCTAATGGTCAGTCATCATATTCCTCCCTCGATTCCTTTCTACAAAGCTTTCGTCAGGTGTTTGAGCACGCCGAGGGAGGGAAAGAGGCTGGTGAGCTTCTGTTATCTTTACGCACGCTTGCTGCTCAGACGACGTGGGTTGATGACACCCTTAAACTCCTGTTCCGAAAGGGGCTCAACTTGGATTTACAGTCCGAACTGGCGTGTCACGATGAGGGGAGATCGCTGAATGGATTTATCGACCTCGCTATTCAGATTGATAACCTCATTCGCTCTAGACGCCCCGTTAGGAGTCACACACCCACTGCTGCGTCCAGTTTCCCGACTACCGAACCAGAACCCACGCCTATGCAGATCGGTACCACTCACCAGTTGAGGAGAGAGAGAGACGTATGCACCAACATCTGTGCCTGTATTGTGGTCAGCCCGGCCACATGCAAGCTTCCTGCCCCACGAGACCCACCAGTCGCGGTGCCACAGCGGTGAGTGTGTACTCCAATTCCTCCACTATCAAGATTACAACTACATTGAAATACCATGATCTAACGATTCAGACAGAGGCCATGATCGATTCGGGGGCCGCCGGTAATTTCATGGATATCGATTTCGCACGGGCTCACAACATACCATTAATTCCATGTGATTCTGTGTTGGCAGTGGCAGCGTTAGACGGACGCCCCCTAGGGACCGGTCGGGTGCAGTACACCTCTGATGACGTCACGCTCCTGATCGGCTCTCTGCATAAAGAATCACTCCGGTTTTTCCTCATTGAATCCCCTCAACATTCGCTCATTCTTGGTTCCCCCTGGCTCAGAGAACACAACCCACAGATTTCATGGACAGACAATCAGATAACTCAATGGTCCGCCTCTTGTCTACAAGGTTGCATCCAGACACCCACTCGTCCTGTCATCCCTGAACCATCGCCTCACCCGAACAAACTGCCATCCGAGTATCAAGATCTCAGCGAGGTGTGTAGTAAAGCCCGGGCCGCTCAACTTCCACCTCATCGTGAGAGCGACTGTGCAATAGAGTTGCTACCAGGTACCACGCCTCCTAGGGGGCGCATTTTCCCCCGTTCCCAGCCAGAGTCTGAGGCGATGAAGAGCTATATTGACGAGGAGCTCGCCAAGGGTTTTATACAACCATCCACGTCACCCGCTTCTGCTGGGTTCTTTTTCGTCAAGAAGAAGGACGGAGGATTAAGACCCTGCATCGACTACCGAGGGCTCAATGATATCACCATTAAATTCCGATACCCCCCTGCCTCTGGTTCCTGCTGCTCTAGAACAGTTACGTTCAGCACGATTCTTCACCAAGCTCGATCTACGCAGTGCCTACAATCTCATTCGTATCCGCGAGGGGGACGAGTGGAAGACCGCCTTTTCAACCGCAACTGGACACTATGAGTACCGGGTTATGCCCTTCGGGCTGGTCAATAGTCCGTCAGTGTTCCAAGCTTTCATCAATGAGGTCTTCCGGGATATGCTGAACAAATGGGTGATCGTTTACATTGACGACATTCTCATATATTCAAGCTCCTACCCTGAACATGTGCAACACGTCCGTGCAGTCCTCCAGCGCCTTATCCACCACCAACTATATGTAAAACTGGAGAAGTGCGATTTCCACCAGACGTCAACTTCCTTCCTGGGCTACATCATCAGTGCGGAGGGAGTCGCCATGGACAAGGAAAAGGTTCAGGCAGTATTGAATTGGCCCTTGCCCGCCACAGTAAAGGAGCTGCAACACTTCCTAGGCTTTGCTAACTTCTATAGAAGATTTATCCGAAACTTCAGCCTGATTGCCGCTCCACTCACGTCTATGTTCAGGAGAACTAACCACAGGCTCGTGTGGACCTCCTCTGCTACTGAGGCCTTCCAGAAACTCAAGGAGCTGTTCACCTCGGCACCCATTCTACGTCATCCTGATCCCGAGAAAGAGTTCATTGTGGAGGTCGACGCTTCTAGCACTGGAATCGGGGCAGTGTTATCCCAGAGACAAGGCAGCCCTCCTAAGTTGTTCCCCTGTGCTTTCTACTCCCGCAAACTTACTCCTCCATAACAGAATTATGATGTAGGCAACCGTGAACTACTGGCAATGAAGACGGCTATGGAGCATTGGCGGCATTGGCTGGAGGGAAGCAAATATCCATTCACCGTGCTGACGGATCATCGTAACCTCGAATACCTGAGGTCAGCTAAGCGTTTGAACCATCGCCAGGCCAGGTGGGCTCTTTTCTTCACACGCTTCCAGTTCAAGGTGACTTACCGTCCAGGGTCTAAAAATACCAAAGCAGACGCACTCTCACGTCAGTTTGAGTCCAGCTTGACACCACCGTCCAATGAGCCCATTCTTCCAGCCACGATTCTCGTCGCACTCGTTCAGTGGGATCTCATGACAGAAATTACTGAGGCTCAACGGCAGGAGCCTTCTCCACCCGACTGTCCAGCCTCCCTCACCTATGTTCCCTCCACACTTCGTCAGCGAGTTATTCAAGAGGTCCATACGTCTCCCAGCACGGGACACCCAGGTACGGCCGCAACCGTCCAGCTGTTAACCAATCGTTTCTGGTGGCCCACCATGTCCGCAGACGTCATCACCTACATCCAGAACTGTACGGTTTGTCAGACCACAAAGTCTCTCCGCCACGCACCCGCAGGCCTTCTCCAGCCCCTGCCAATTCCACAACGCCCTTGGTCCCACATTGCCATAGACTTTATTACCGATTTACCCAGCTCCCAGGGTCATACCACCATACTCACTGTAATTGACCGCTTCTCGAAGGCCTGTCACTTCATTCCACTACCCAAACTTCCTACTGCATTAGAGACAGCCGAACACCTATGTAATTATGTCTTCCGCTTCTATGGCTTGCCCGAGGACATCGTCTCTGACCGCGGCCCCCAGTTCACTTCCCGCCTCTGGTCTTCCTTCTTTCAGAAGCTCAACGTCAACATCAGTCTCACCTCTGGGTACTATCCACAGGCCAACGGACAGGCCGAGAGGCTTAACCAAGAGCTCATAAGATACTTACGTTCATACTGCCACCGTAACCAGTCGGATTGGAGCAGATATCTCTTTTGGGCCGAATACGCACAAAACTTCCTCCACAAGCCCGCTACCGGCCTTTCACCCTTTAAGTGTATCCTTGGGTATCAGCCTCCCCTTTTCCCCTGGACCAGGGTACCCACGGACTTACCTGCTGTGGATCACTGGCTACTACGCAGCGAGGAGGTCTGGAATGAGGCCCACGTTCATCTGCAGAGGGCGGTACGCCGAACCAAGGAGCAGGCCGATCGGAGTCGTCGACCCCAACCTCCATACCAGCCTGGACAGATGGTCTGGCTTTCCACCAGGGATCTCCGTCTCCGCCTGCCATGCAGAAAGCTCAGCCCTAGATATGTGGGTCCATTCAAAATTCTCCGACAGATCACTCCAGTTTCTTTCCGTCTAGACTTACCTTCTGAATACCGTATCTCACCCACTTTCCATGTTTCTCTGCTCAAGCCCGCAGGTGGTCCGAGAGGAGGGGAGGACCTAGAGGAGACCCGTGACCAGAGACCCCCTCCTGTCATCGTGGAAGGCGAGGAGACCTATCAGGTCAACGAGCTTCTAGACTCCAGACGCCGGGGTCGTTTCTTGCAGTATCTGGTTGACTGGGAGGGGTTCGGCCCGGAGGAGAGGTCCTGGGTCAATGCAGACGGCATCTTGGACCCAAATCTCATCACTGAGTTTCACAGGACCCATCCGGAGCGTCCGGCCCCCCGGTCTCGTGGTAGACCTCGGCGTCGTCAGCAACCTCGCTTCAGGAGCCGCTCGCAGGGAGGGGGCTCTGTCACAGAGACGGTCTCTGTGGTCCCCTCCGATCGCCACCTGAGGGCGCCGTCACCGGAATACTAACCCACCTAAGAACTACAACTCCCACACACACACCTGGACTGATTCCTCCTCCCTCCTGCAGTGCATTCTCTGGACTATTAAAGGACTTCCATAACCCATCATGCTTCGCGAAGTCTTGTTTTGCATTGCATTCATTACTGAGCGTTTTCCCTGTGTGTTGATATCCTGTGTATGATCTTGGACTGCCTGACTACCTCGTTTACCGTTTGCCGCCTGCCTTGTATTACCCCTGCCTGTTCTCTGGACTATTCTGCTCTGTCTGCCGCCTGTCCTGACCCACTGCCTGGTATTGACCCTGTCTCAGTCTGTTCTACGTTGTTCCTGTTTCTGTTTTCTGACCATTGCCTGTACGACTACGATTACTTAATAAAGCTGCATATGGATCCCACTGAGTCTGCTGCCCCGTTACACATTTAATGTGTACAGTTGTACAAAATATTTGTGTACAATATTTTTTTTCAGGATTATTTGATGAATAGAAAGTTCAAAAGAACAGTGTTTATCTGAAATCTAATCTTTTGTAACATTATAAATGTCTTTACTGCCACTTTTGATTGATTTAATGCATCCTTGCTGAATAAAAGTTTTCATTAAAATAAAAATTCTTACTGACCCCAAACTTTTGAACGGTAGTGTATAATGCTACAGAAGCTTTGTATTTCAGATAAATGCTGTTCTTTTGAGCTTTCTATTCATCAAGGAATCCTGAAAAAAAATATTGTACACAAATATTTTGTACAACTGTACACATTAAATGTTTCTTGAGCAGCAGATCAGCATATTAGAATGATTTCTGAAGGATCATGTAATGATGCTGAAAATTCAGCTTTGCCATCACAGGAATAAATTACTTTGTCAAATATATTTAAATAGTACACAGTTATTTTAAATTGTAATAATATTTCACAATATTACTGTTTTTTACTGTATTTTTAATTAAATAAATGTAGCCTTGGTGAGCAGACGAAACTTCTTTTAAAAACATTAAAAATCTTAGTGGTTCCAAACTTTTGGACTGTACTGTAGATACCAATGTTGCCATAGCTGGTCAAGCTTGCTTTCCACCATTTTTATTTTCTTTTTCAAAGTTCTCCTAGTCCGATTTTCACCAAATTTGATTCAGATCACCTTCAGACCATGTCAGCAAAAAGTTATGGATTTTGTGTCTATGGACTTATGGATTTTTGCATATGCCAGCTCATGTTCAAGGAATTAGACAAGGGCAGGACGTCTGGAGCAGCACAGCTGAATCATCAGACTAGGTAAGCAAGCAAGGACAATAGCGAAAAATGGCAGATGGAGCAATAATAACTGATTCAATGTTTCGTTAGCATGTTGCTAATGTACTGTTAAATGTGGTTAAAGTTACCATCGTTTCTTACTGTATTCACGGAGACAAGAGCCGTCGCTATTTTCATTTTTAAACACTTGCAGTCTGTATAATTCATAAACACAACTTCATTCTTTATAAATCTCTCCAACAGTGTAGTATTAGGCATTAGCCACGGAGCATAGCCTCAAACATCCAAATAATAATTCATATTATTCATATGACTACTTTAGATCTGACTTCTCCACAACACATTGGAGAGATCAACGATCCTGAAGAAGCTTCAGCGTCTCAAATCCTCCATGCTACTGAGAACAGCTGAAGCAGGACGTCCATCAACCTCTGGATGTCGACGCTCCAGCTGAAGATGACAGTTGAAGATGATCATTTTTAAATTATAAAATGCATTTAAAAAAAATGTATTTCATGCTAACTACAAGTGCTTATCTTTTAATAAGCCACATTTGCTGGCGATATGAATTTGGACACAAGCTGGGTCAAGGAGGATATGGCTGTGTGCAACCAGGGACTCGCTGCAAGGATGACGTTAAGGTATCATTTTTTTACATTTTCTTTACTTACAAAACTTTGCATATCTCTTCAAGATATTTGACTGGAATCATATAAACCTGACATGCTAATCGTTTATTCTTTGTTTGTTTTTTAGGTGGCTTTGAAAATTGCAGAAAAGAAGCCATATATGCCATATTAGTTGTGAGTACACCGTGTTATTGCTTCTCAGTCACTGTTTTCGATTTATAACATCTTATATTCATGTTAATCTGGGAAATCACCTCCAACTAACTATTATTTGTTCTTTATCTTAGCCTGGCCATCCCAAACACCTCCCCATGGAGATCGGCCTGACATTAATGGCCAATAAGGGCCCCAGAGTTCCACAGATAATTAAACTGCTGGACTGGCAGGACGACCCGGACCACTACATCATGGTCCTGGAACGCCAATCCCATGCACGAACATGTTGAGCTTCATGAAGCTTTGAGGAGGAAGTCTCGATGAGAGGACAGCAAGGCACATTATGCAGCAGGTCATTCACGTTGCTAACGTTTGCTGTGAGACATAAAACTGGAGAATGTGCTGATAAACCAGGACACCTTGGAAGCCAAACTGATTGACTTTGGGTGCGATGAGCTCATGAAGGAGTCTGCCTACGTGGCCTTCCGTGGTATGTATTATGAACCATTAATTAGCTCACCCAAACACATCCTATGTATAGTCAACATGCTGTGGTAAAGTATTAAACATCAAACAAAATCTCTTCACAGGCACAAGAGTGTACTGTCCACCGGAGTACCACATCAACGCCGGTTACCACGCAAAGCCGGCGACAGTGTGGTCACTAGGGATCCTCCTGTTTGCCACGGTGTGTGGGTATTATCCCTCAGACAACGACTTGAGTATGATCAGCGAAGACGAATGGTGCAAACCTGGCCTGTCACAAGGTGAGAGCTTCATTTAAAAAAAAAACAAAGAGGGGCAATTTGAATTCTTAATCATTCAAAAAAGGTGCACAGTATGAGCTAATAATCAGATGTGTCTCATCTTTTTGCACAGAATGCTGCCTGACGATTAGTGCTTCTCTGCAGCCTGATCCAGAGCAGAGACTCGGGCTGGTGGATATGCGGCTCCATGACTGGTTTACTCAACAGTCAACAGTGATTACAAGGTGTTTGGTTTCATTTCTTTGATATGTTATCTAATTGACTAGTCTATTCTTGGCCTAAGATTTAGACGTCTATTACATTTTCAAAGCCCAAATTTTGCCTTGTTTTAGTCTAGACGTTAGAGCTGTGTTTGGACATGTATTAGATGCCTTTTAAATGGAAATGTGCTTACTGGGTTTATACTGGTTTCTTGGGACATGCAAGTAAAGCAATCCTGCACATTCTTGAGCTAAGACATATAACCTTATTTATATTTCTACAAGACCAAGGGAAATAGAAGAGTGGTCATTTATATCAAGATGTATTGCTCAGTTATTTTTAGGGCCCGAGCACCGATGGTGTGAGGACCCTATTGGAATTGCTCCGTTTATTATTATTATTATTATTATTATTATTATTAGGGCCCGAGCACCGATGGTGTGAGGACCCTATTGGAATTGCTCCGTTTATTATTATTATTATTATTATTATTATTATTAGGGCCCAAGCGAAAATTCGCGCAGGGCCCTCTTGTTCTTCTAAGGATTATTAGGGCCCAAGCGAAAATTCGCGCAGGGCCCTCTTGTTTTTCTAAGGATTATTAGGGCCCAAGCGAAAATTCGCGCAGGGCCCTCTTGTTCTTCTAAGGATTATTATTAGGGCCCAAGCGAAAATTCGCGCAGGGCCCTCTTGTTCTTCTAAGGATTATTAGGGCCCAAGCGAAAATTCGCGCAGGGCCCTCTTGTTCTTCTAAGGATTATTATTTTTTTTTTTTTTTTTTTTTTTTTTTTTCCGTCTTCCGGGGCTTTTTGGGGGCCTTAACATGCTCAAAAACTCTTGAAAATTGGCACACACATTGGAATCCGCGGCCATTAGGACGCCGGAGAGGCTGGTACCCGGGCGTGGCAGGGGGGCTCGACAGCGCCCCCTTGAAAAAAGTCTGAAAATTTGGTCCATATATTAAACACGCTTGCACGTATTAGTATGAAACTCAGTACACATATAGACCTCATCGGGCCGAACAACTTTCGTGCTCTAAGTTAAACACCACGCCAACAGGAAGTCAGCTATTAAGGGTTGTTTGAAAAACGCATGCTCTGGAATTTGATATACTCCTCCTAGACGATTAATCCGATCGCCACCAAACTCGGTCAGCATGAAGTCAAGACACTGATGATTAAAAATTGCCAGGGGATTTTTGATATCTCGAACGGTTTGGCCGTGGCGAGGCAACGAATTTATGGCGAGAAAAAGGAAACAGGAAATGTGTTATAACGTCTGCATACATATATTGATCTTTATGAAACTTCACGAGTGTGTTCGTTATAGGAGTCTGATCACATGGATGTGACTATTGTGAGTCAAAGTTATAGCGCCACCAACTGGCAGCAGGAAGTGTATCACTTTTTGAAATGTTTTGAGATCACCCTCTTATTTTTACCTGATTTGCTTCAAACTTCATCAGTGTAATGTCAATACACAGCAGATGTAGACCTATGACAGGATTTTTGATATTTGAAATATTGTTGCCATGGCAACAGGTCAAACTGTAATAATATTCTTGAGTGTTTTTGAGGCTCTTAACATGCTTCAAATTGCATGAAACTCGACACACACATCAATATTGTCAACCAGTAGACATGGACAAAGCCATAGAAATGGGCGTGGTGGAGGGGCTCAGTAGCGCCACCTTTTGACAAAAGTGGGGGGGTTAGTTTTTCCTACAATCACCAAACTCGGTACACATATTGTTCTCATCAAGCCGGACAATTTTCTAATTTACATTCATTAGCTCCGACCAACAGGAAGTCAGCTATTTTGGTTTGAATGTTAATTTTTTGAAAAAACAGGCTATGAATTTTATACTACTGCTCCTACAGGGTTTATCCAATTTACACCAAACTTTTTTTAACTTGTTGCTAACACATTGAAGTTGTTTAATTGCAAACGGATTTTGGATATC